>NC_090257.1:1706812-1751812 GCF_037325665.1 Littorina saxatilis | reverse complement strand
GTGTGTGTGTGCATGTGCGTGTGTGTGTGTGTGTGTGTGCGCTCATGATCATAATCAAAGGATTTTTTTGCATTTTCTTCTTGATACATGTACAATAATAATAATAAATAATCGCACTGGCTATACGCACTCGGAGTGTATACAAGACTTGACCACTGTATACACTCCGGCTTTAACTTTCGGTCGCGAAGCGAATTTGCCATTCGACACCACTTTGCGATAGGAACGCAGAGCAGTTGATTATAAGAGTTCAAAGAAACGAAATCAATCTGATATGCTGCATGGCCTTAATTGCTGTGACGTAGATTACATTTTCACATTTCGACACTGAACCGCATCAACACTCGGAGCATCACGCTTCACTTTCGATTCATGGTATCAAAGTATGCTGGGAACAAACACAGACAAAAACAAACACACACACACACGAAACTGATGCTTCATCATTTTCATGGCAGTTTATTGTCGGAGTTTGGAACACACTTGGGGTGTGTATCGACCTAGAAACGGTTGTATACTATGTGAATGTACATTATTGGCCAACCCTCGACACTCCGAAAAAGAGATAGCGGAAGTCCATAGGTCAGACTAATTTTTCATTGGCTACTTCCTAACGGCTTGTTAGGGGGCGTTTCATTGGCTACAGATTTGTAACAGAGCTTTTCATTGCCGGAGTGTATATACAGACTCGTCGATCCTGTATATACTCGGAGTGCGTATAGCTTTTACCATAAATAATACACTGTACATACTTGTAAGTTTAAAAAGGTAAAAATTACAATAATTAATACTTACTGTCGATATGTTCTACCCACTGTTTAGGAAGGGGCTTAAAAACAATAAATAATCAAATTTTGTTTATCAAATAATGATTCATCAGAACAACGTATGGTGGCAAATTAATAATACACATTTTCTTCCAGTTCCAGTGCCTGTGCCTGCATGCTTCCTACTGATTCAGACACTGCCTTCTTCGTACTGATTCTGGTTAAATGTCGCATGTCTTTTTTACTGGAAACAAAAGCTGTCACCAGGGAATACAAGAGATGGAACATTATACTTACCAGGTCTGCGCCTTTTAAACACAGTACTTCCTTCAATCCATGTTTGGGAAAACTCGCTAAAGTGTAGCCTTTTTCAACGATTCTATATCGCCAGCTTCCCAACGGAGGCGCCTCTTCACCTTTCAAAAATCTCGCGATACGTCCAATTTTATCTCTTCTCATTGTCTTCATTGCCGCATCTGGGGGGTATTGCTTTTCGCAAAATGCGTCAAACTCTTCTCTGCTTACACAAGTGTCCATTGTGGACCGCAAATCATGCAATCTACAATCTTATTCTTGTGGAAAGTTTGTTGCCTTCCTTCCGGAAATGCGCAGGTGTAGTTATGCGCATGCGTGCACTTTTGGGCTAAAACGGGGATACTGGTTTGCCTTTAGTCTATCCATAGATGTGTATGGTCTATGAGAATGTGGAGCATGTGTGGATTGTGTGTAGTTTCTGATCACGCAAAATGACAGTCTTTCGCATTTTGCTTTTGTTAGGTTATGGGGAAGCTGAGGTGAGGGCGGGAAGGAGGGGGGGGGGGGGGGGGGGAGTTCTGGTAAGGAACATTGAATGATCGAATACTTGCCGCCTGAGCTTAAATTTGATCTGATATTCAGTTGTTGGTTGTTGTTGTTGTTTTTTTTTTTTGGGGGGGGGGGGGGGGCGGTCTGGAATATTACATTGCCTGAGCTTTAATTTCATTTGATTTTTTTTTAAGTTGATAAAATAAAAAGGATCGTTTCCACCTGAAGAAGTGCTTGTTTTTGTAGAAAACACTACTATAACACTTTTAAAGTGTTTAATCACAGCCGGTGTGACAGTTGAAAAAACCATTCTAATCCCTGTCAAAACTGAGATCAAAAAGATCGCGGCATTGAACAATGAAGTCTTCAGGTCGAATTAAATGCTTTTTCTTTGATGAACAGAGCAACTTAGAAGTTAGTGTACGTTTAGAAAGTATGAACCCGGACCGCACGCAAAGCCGCACATCATGCTGTGCCACGGTCAACCGACGGTGACCGTTGTCACGTTCACTGACTGGCAGTCTTCCATGGTTCCAAAGCATGTTTCTAAAACTCAATATTTTATCCCAAGTCAAACAAGTCCATTGATGTTGCAGAAAAAAACCCCTCAAAATTGTAGAAATATGTGTTTCTTTCACTCTACTTTTCGAGTGCGTGTAAAATTTTCTAAACGCGAAGAAGCAACGCAGCTGCAATGATGACCCGTCTGAATTTTCCAGTCTGAATTTGTGTGAGGTCGTACATTTAAAACACATTATGAAAAAAAAAATCCTACGTTCACAACAGAAAAAGTCGCACTTATAATAAAAGGGGGGAAATAAAAATTTTTAAAAAAAAGCAGGCACCACAGGGATTCGAACCCTGGACCTTCTGCTTACTAGGCAGACGCTCTAACCAACTGAGCTATGGCGCCGTCGATGAGTCGGCACGATTTTACATTCATAAAGGTGAAGCATTCATGTGCCAAGGTGGTTTTGTCAAGTGCTTCGAAAGTTAGTTCTGCGCGCTTCTGTTCTGCCTTCTTTATTTATAAATATATGTAGGTCTGAAACGGACTGATACTCCATTGATGATGCTGTCCGCTCATGAGTGTGCGTAAATGAATGAATGAGGGATCGAGTGTCGACGAAAACTGAATAGGTTACGGTATCTAATTAATTCCGACCGATTGAGATCATTGCTTCATTCTCGACTCAAGGCTCTAAATCGTAAATCGTGCGCACCTCGTCATTGATGTGACTGGGAAAATCGGTCGGATTTAGGTACCTCCGAAATCGTTCGGAATTAGATACACTTACCCTTACTTACAGCGCTTTGAGCAGCGTTAAACCCTGGATACATACATGCGCTATAAAAATATTATGCATTATTATTTAAGTTATTGAGACATCCCAGTGCACTAAGGGATTTATAGAGCAAATCGAGAAAATTCATTATTGAACGAAGCGCATAGCGCTGAGTTCAATAATTATTTTCGAGATTTGCTCTATAAATCCCTTAGTGCACTGGGATTGTTTCAATAACGATATTGTCAGTACCGCCATAGAAAAACGAAGATTCCTAACGCACATTTTGCAATGCGCATTTGAATAGGCATAACTGTGTGGTCAGGTCGTGCACAGTAAAGATCTAGGCCTACTTTTGTGTGGGGTGTCTCAAGTGTGTCGTGCTTTCGTCACACGCATTTTAATTTCTGTTGGTAAATTCCAGTGTAGCGTTAATCTGAACAGTGATGATCTTTCAGAGAGACCTCATTTGAACTCGGAGAAAGGCTCTTCAGTCATTATTTGCGATTCGAAACCTCCAGTCGAGCTTCGACGGATTGACTATGCGGAGTGACTCCCCTTGAATTGACTCAAAGCGGGACTCGACGGTTCGCACATTTTCAAAACAAATGTGGCATATTTCTCGTGTTCTATCTTCACTCATCGGGGAGTCTGATACTAAATATGAACGGTAAGAATGCTCTGAACCCTACACGTATTATATCCCCATCGTTTTTTCGTTCACATTTGCCCAACATGTTAATTTCTGAGCGGGGTTACTGTCGTCTGCTAGGCTACCTGCCAACCTGGGCAATGGTTGAATGGAACGACTGCAGTCTGCACTGAGTCTGTACGCATAAGGCAGGCTGCTAATAAATCTTATATATGGTAAGAACGTTCTGAACCTTACACGTTTTCGATTACGATTGTTCTTGCTTTGAAATAATAATTCTGAAACCATTCATTTACTGAACTGATGTAGTCGTATTTCTGTGTTGTCTGCTACAGAGTCGATCGAGTCAGTCTTCCAAACTGGTCTTGCTGGTACGTTATCGGAATAACACTTGTGTTTTCTGTTAGCCGCTGGGAATTGTATACTAACTCATCATTTGGTAATGTGGATGATAAGCTACATGCCACTAACACGGCATATGAGAAGAATCTATGCAAGTCGGCGAAAATTAGATGAAACACAGCGGCTTCTATTTTTTTAGATCACTGGCACTGGCACAGGCACATGCAATCTGTCAGAAAAAAAACCCACTTCTGCTTTAATTGAGAAGCAGGGAATTTATGGTCATTTGGTATTGTGGAGAATATAAGCTACATGTCATTAATTAATTCTGAGGATGAGAGCACAGTCTTGCTTAGGCAAAGGGCGCAAGAATACGCTCTGTGGAAAAGTTAGCGCACTCCAAGAGTGCGCTAACAGTTTTAGCGCATCGCCATTAGCCAATCAACTGGTTCATATCAGTCATGTGACACCAGTACTTACTGACAATTATTATTATTATTAGTTAGTGAAGGTCTATCAACATTTCTTTGTTCCTACCGCATACTGATATAAAGTTTTATCTGCTTGATTTGCACATATTCGTTTTTTATTATTTTTTTTATCATTATTTGTTTTTGTGTGGTTTTGTTTTGCTTGCTCTTTCTTACACTGACGTCTTCCACTGGAGCCTTTAATGCATGTGTTCCTTTATCACACTAAGATGGAGCACATAAATTGCAAAGTGTCTTGAAAATACATGTACATGTAATACTGACTTCAATAAAACAAGAATGTTTTGGTGTGTGTTTGTGCGTGTGTGTGTTGTGTGCGTGTGCATGTTTGCACAGCAGCTCCATGTTAAAATGATGGAATTTCTAAAATGATGGAATTTCTAAATAGCAACCAATACCAAAGTTAATACGTATTGATTATATCGCGCAACATTAACAATCATGAAGGAATATGGTGGTCCTGTGGTGTTATGTGTGGTCTGTGTCTTTTCAAAACAGTCAAACCCCCCTTTTAAGACCTCCAAAAAGCTTTGAAAATTGGGTCTTAAAAAGGAGGGAGTCTTAAAATGGGGGCAATTTTACAGAGGTTAAGAACAGAAACTGAGTCTGAGAAAAAAGGTCTGAAAAGGGAGGGAGTCTTAAATTGGGGGGTCTTAAAATGGAGGGGTCTTACTTCTTTTTTTTCTTCTGCGTTCGTGGGCTGAAACTCCCACGTACACTCGTGTTTTTTGCACGAGTGGAATTTTACGTGTACGACCGTTTTTTACCCCGCCATTTAGGCAGCCATACGCCGTTTTCGGAGGAAGCATGCTGGGTATTTTCGTGTTTCTATAATCCACCGAACTCTGACATGGATTACAGGATTTTTTCGTGCGCACTTGGGTCTTGTACTTGCGTGTACACACGGGGGTGTTCGGACACCGAGGACAGTGCACACAAAGTTGACTCTGAGAAATAAATCTCTCGCCGAACGTGGGGACGAACTCACGCTGACAGCGGCCAACTGGATACAAATCCAGCGCGCTACCGACTGAGCTACATCCCCGCCGAGGGGTGTTACAATGGAGGTTCCACTGTAGACAACAGCAAGCAGCATAACGGCATACAGCATGTACAGATACATCTCAAACACATTGACACACTTGCTCTATCAGGCATGAAAACTGAAAAAAAAAAAATACTGAAAAAAAAATTCGAAGGCGCGTAGCGCCAAGTTTTGCAGGCGCGTAGCGCCAAGTTTCGCAGGCGCAAAGCGCCAAGACTTCTAGGGGGGTCCGGGGGCATGCCCCCCCGGAAAAAAAAAAATTTCAAGGGTGCAATTTGGTGCAATCTGGGGCTATCTGAGCCTTAAAATTGGATTCAAACATGGCCCCAAAACTTTTTTACTATAACTATGACTAGGAAAAAATAAAAATAAAAAAAAGGAAAAAAAAGGAAAAAATACGGAAAATAAAAAAAAAAGATTTATTTTTTTCAAAAATACGGAAAATACGGAGAATTTTCATGCCTGTCTATGTTGCAAGCTCTAATACACATGTACTTACACTCCCTCTCTCTCACACACACACACACACACACTCAAAGCTCTTCGTTTTCAGAACATATTTATTAAACATTCAGTTCTTTGTACAAGTTCACAAATGACAAATCATGTTTAGCTGGAAGGAAAAACATCAAGTGTGTGATGACACAATCTGCAGGAGAAACAGAATCAGGCATTTCTAACAAACCCTTCCTTCCATACCAAGATGCTCTAATGTCACTTATCACAAAATAAATAAAACAGCTTACTACCTGTATTATTGTCACTTCAAGTGTGTGTGTGTGTGTGTGTGTTTGTTGTATGAATGTGCTATGACAAAAGAAACCACTGTATTTTTCCTTTCTTTTGCATACTTCCATTTTATTTTCATGCGCAGTCACAGGTAAAAGAGTTATTTCCAACAGCAAATCAGAAACGGAACAAAATGGGGAACAATTACAAAATTTATTTATGAGGAATTATCACATCTTCTCCACTTTTCAAACACGTTACTTAAGAAATCACTGTCAATTCAAATAAACCACACAAACTGAAAAGAAATCAGAAAAGAAATCAAGATCGGTAATTTATTTTGCAAGCACATGATTCTGCTTTTATTATTGAAAACAAGTTTCAAAACACTGGGCCGCTCAACAGATTTCAAAACATAAAGAGCGGATTTGACAATCATACCTGGCGATCTTAATCAACACATCAAGAGGTCATAGCTTTGCATGCTTAATTACTTTTTTAGGATGTACACAAAAAAAGAAGACAAAATATTTATTTCTGTATTTGGGAACAAACAACATTTTTCTGGAAAAGCTTGCTACGCTAAATTTATGTTCCTGTCAGAAGAGTTTGTTAGTCTACTAAAAAGTTTAGGCAACATCCAAGTTTGAAAGATCTAATTTCAACCAAAGCATGCGAAAGGAAAGAGCCTCACCTTTTCTCACAATGAAAATAAAAACAAACTTAGAGCCCTTTCCAAAGAAAAAGGTTGAGAGTTTTACTTTGTCTTTAAAAGCATGTGAAGAAGAACAAAAACGCATTTGACATGAACCACATAAAATCAAACCCCAAAACATGCTTCCTAAAATGTTTCACTTCACTTGTCACACACACACTCACACACACATATATATACACACACACACACGTACACACATGTACACACACATGTACACACACACACACACACACACACACGCACACGCACACGCACACACACACTTGTACACACACACACACACACACATGGCCGTACAATTTAAACAAGCAAGAAACAAAAAACATCTTAATGGGCTTAACACACTCACAAAAAACAGCAAGTCACATCCCAGGTTTTCTTCAAGAAAGGTCTGCAGCTCTCATAAGCACTTTCAAACCCATTTCCTGAGTAAAAAAGACGAATCGTGAACCTGGATACTACAAAACAAAAATGACCAATCCAAATTAATTAAAAACAGTGCTGATCAGTTTTAGCTTTATCCACATTTAACATTTTACGACAGACCTATCCTCAGCTGCGTCCAAAACCGAGCAGAAAAGAAATAATTTGTTGTATTGTATGGGGAGATTTATATAGCGCTTGACGTTCTCTAAGCGCTTTACATATTGATTTCTGCCATAATGTACTAAATGTAATGAAATAAAATAATGTACCATCAAGCACATGAGATATTGTATGACAGACGTGTTGACGGAGCTAAAAATATCTCAAAGCACCCGAGTCAGTTATTTTTATCCCTCATTTTTGCAAATACCCATGTCCTACAACTTTAAGGCATGGAATAAGCTAAGCCTCAATTGCAGCCTATACCATAAGCTGATTAAATCAACATCATCAATGCTGAGGCAAGGTGCTTGGTTAATATAGGTCTGCTTCAACACTGATACAGTGGTGTTCATGTGACAAAAATGGTAACTTGAGCACAGTAAGCAACACGTCACTGGGTCTTTGCTCGCCTGTTTGCTTATGTTTCATTACTGGCTTCTTAAGAAGTCCACTGAATTAATTATAAGTAACCCTGTGCTTTTCTTAAACCCCAGAATAAATGTGAATAGTTCTATTTTTAACCACAACACAGCATTATTTTATTACATTTAATCTGAAACCAGACAAATCTGAGCCTCAAAAATGACCATTCCCTCTCGCAACAAAAAAAAATTAAATAAAAAAAATAAAGATTTATAAACAAAAAGGTTTCAGAAAAAGAGCATTTAATATTTGCTGTCACTATCCCTGACATTTCTTATACTCGAGCATAGACACAAAAGGACACAAATGTTCAAAAGATCTGCTTTGGATAAAAGACAAGGATTAGTTGGGGTTTTTTAAGTCAGAAAGCTAAAGAACAGAGTAGCAGCTTCCTGAATGTCTATCAAAAAATATTAGTGACAGCTGATGTGTGGTACATGTATACTTGCTCCACACAAGAACTCGCAAAGAAAAGCTGAAATCTCACACAGACAGGGAGAAAAGTTCAATTGACTTGCATATCAGAGGATTCACTTTTTACCTCGCACCCAGCTCACTCAACCCCAGCACCCTGTACTCATATCTAAAGATCCCCCCTTTCGTGTCCTAAACCCCCCTGACCCCTCCAAACCAAAACGTCTTTTCCCCCTTTCAAGCACAAATCGCAACTTTCTACAGCACATGCAAAGTTCACTCAAGAACGGTGTGAGCTAAAAAGAAGAGAGTACAGTACAGTGGGAGTACAGTACAGTTCAGTTCGGTACAGCATCCAACACACATAGTACAGACTCCGAAACAAAACCCCAGGGACATACACCTTGTATCTCTCTCCCACCCCCATCTCCCTGCCCCCACAAATCCCACCCCCCCCCCCCACCCCAATCTCCCTCTCCCCAAATGTTCCTCCCTGCTCCGGGTGTGTAAAGCCGCCGCTGATACAGATGCTGGCTTTAAGCTACATATGTGTAGATTTTTCTGTAACAAAAAGAAAAAAAGTTAAGTTCACACTGCAAACTGATGGGTTTAAAAATATGCCTTGCTAGTTAAAAGATCTTAAAGTCTGAGGAAACACCTGAGCTAGCCTCTTAAAAAGACACCAAAATATACAGATGTTCTTGCAAAATATTTTCACAAACACTGAACTTGCTTCCCTTCAAAATTTTGAAAAAAAGTAACGTCTCTCACTTTGAGAATATGCAGTTCAAAGCATACACGTTATGATGAATGTAGAAATGTAAACATGCTGTCGTGTCTAGTCATTACAATTGATGAATGAGTGTGCACGTGCATGTGCCCGTCTGTGTGTCAGTCCGTCTCTGTCTTGTAAGTAACTGTGTGTGTATCATGTGCCCGTCTGTGTGTCAGTCCGTCTCTGTCTTGTAAGTAACTGTGTGTGTATCATGTGCCCGTCTGTGTGTCAGTCCGTCTGTCTTGTAAGTAACTGTGTGTGTATCATGTGCCCGTCTGTGTGTCAGTCCGTCTGTGTGTCAGTCCGTCTCTGTCTTGTCAGTAACTGTGTGTGTATCATGTGCCCGTCTGTGTGTCAGTCCGTCTGTGTGTCAGTCCGTCTCTGTCTTGTCAGTAACTGTGTGTGTATCATGTGCCCGTCTGTGTGTCAGTCCGTCTCTGTCTTGTCAGTAACTGTGTGTGTATCATGTGCCCGTCTGTGTGTCAGTCCGTCTGTCTTGTAAGTAACTGTGTGTGTATCATGTGTCCGTCTGTGTGTCAGTCCGTCTCTGTCTTGTAAGTAACTGTGTGTGTATCATGTGCCCGTCTGTGTGTCAGTCCGTCTCTGTCTTGTCAGTAACTGTGTGTGTATCATGTGCCCGTCTGTGTGTCAGTCCGTCTGTCTTGTAAGTAACTGTGTCTGTATCATGTGCCCGTCTGTGTGTCAGTCCGTCTCTGTCTTGTAAGTAACTGTGTGTGTATCATGTGCCCGTCTGTGTGTCAGTCCGTCTCTGTCTTGTAAGTAACTGTGTGTGTATCATGTGCCCGTCTGTGTGTCAGTCCGTCTCTGTCTTGTAAGTAACTGTGTGTGTATCATGTGCCCGTCTGTGTGTCAGTCCGTCTCTGTCTTGTAAGTAACTGTGTGTGTATCATGTGCCCGTCTGTGTGTCAGTCCGTCTCTGTGTGGTAAGTAACTGTGTGTGTATCATGTGCCCGTCTGTGTGTCAGTCCGTCTCTGTCTTGTCAGTAACTGTGTGTGTATCATGTGCCCGTCTGTGTGTCAGTCCGTCTCTGTCTTGTAAGTAACTGTGTGTGTATCATGTGCCCGTCTGTGTGTCAGTCCGTCTCTGTCTTGTAAGTAACTGTGTGTGTATCATTGCTTGTGTGTGCAAATGTGTATGCTTACATGTATGTGATTGTGTTGGTTTTTTGTTTGTTGTTTTACTGACCTGTCTTCTTGTGAGCGCGCTAAGTACTCTCGCTCTATTAAGCCCTCGATTCGCTTCTTGATGACAACTGGGCTGGGAAGGAACCGGGGCTTCAACATCTCTGTCACCTGAACACATTTCATCAACAACTGTCATCCTCAAAAGAATGTCTGCAAGTAGTTTTTATTTATTTTATACTTGTATTGCAGTCGTATTTCTCAGTCTCCCTCTCTCTGTACCTCTTTCACACACACACATCATTCTCTCTCTCACTTATTACCCATCTCTCTCTCTTCCATACACACAAGCATTCTCTCTCTCTCTCTCTCTCTCTCTCTCTCTCTCTCTCTCTCTCTCTCTCTCTCTCTCTCTTCCATACACACAAGCATTCCCTCTCTCTCTCTAACAAATCTACCCACCCAACAAATCCACACACACACATACACACACACACCCACCAAATACACACACCCACACACAGACTCATCCTTTACCTCTGTGACCAGGACGTTGTGCTGTAGCTTCTTTCTGGCTTTCATGATGCGGACGATGGCAGCTTCGATCGTGACATGGAGTCAAGGCCAAAATATGATCTTTCTGACAATGGTCATACTTCACACACACAACATCACAACACTACATTGGGGTGTGCACGTTAAAGATCCCACGATTGACAAAAGGGTCTTTCCTGACAAAATTGTATAGGCATTGATAAAAATGTCCACCAAAATACCCGTGTGACTTGGAATAATAGGCCGTGAAAAGTAGGATACGCGCCAAAATGGCTGCGATCTGCTGGCCGATGTGAATGCGTGATGTATTGTGTAAAAAAATTCCATCTCACACGGCATAAATAAATCCCTGCGCCTTGAATATGTGCGCAATATAAATTGCATAAAATAAAAATTAAAAAAAAAAAAAAATCCCTGCGCTTAGAACTGTACTCACGGAATACAATACGCGTGATATAAGCCTCATATTGATTGATTGATTGATTGACAAGTGAAGTAAGCAATGTTCAGGCATTATAAACTAAAAGCCACTGGCATTCCATTATTTCATTCCTGTAGTTTGTACTGACGATCAACTGTAACCATTAAACTGTTGCTGGATATACAGCTTGCACAGAGTGTTCAAGTACATAAAGTAGCATACTATAATCAGAGAAACAAATGGAACTAAGAGCTCTAAATGCATACAACATATGCAATAGAGTGAGTGAGAGTTATGCGATCTCCTGGCTCCTGAGAGAATAATGACCATTGAAATGAAGAAGCAACTTTCATCTTCATTTTATTGTAGCATATTACGATTTGGTTTTTAGTTCTTGTTAAACAGAAAGACAGTAGAGCAGAAGGACAGACAGCATAATGCAACAAAAACGACAGGAGATGGGGCGTACATAATGAATGAATTTGTTCTGGTGAAAGCACAAAAGGATATTCATGTTTGCGATCTTCATCAACTTTGTTTCTTGTTTCCTTCCTTTCTGGTTCTGCCTCTCCCTTGTTGGACGCCACTGCAACACAGAAGATCAAACCACAAAATAATAAAACGTCTCCATTCAAAAAGTACTGTAAAATGCCAATACCAGACTTCTGTTGTCTTTATTGTGAGGGAACAAGAATATCCTTTTCATAGAAAAATAGCGGCAGATTTGTTGATCATAAAACTACTGAGAGTAGGTTTCAGCAAAAGGAGTTCTAGTTTTGTAGAAAAGATAGCAGTGTGTCTGTTTTGGACTTGTGGCTTAGTGTTGTTAGTGCATTCCTAGCTTTATTCATTTTGCAATGAGTGTTCAAACATTTAACAACAGACAGAAAGAAACTGAGACAGACAGACAGATAGGCACACACACACACATACACACACACACACACACACACACACACACACAGAGGTTACAATCGACTTTGATCAACTGAAGGGTCAACGAGGCTGTCATTAAGACTTTGTCAGATGAACTTTTTATTCAGCTGCGCAAGATGTTTTCTCATATTTTTTAAAATCCATCATACAAAGGCATTAAAATTGTTTAAAGTGAAGAGATCTGCACAATAATGTGAAGAAACAAAATATGACAGCACAAAGAAGAAATAACTACAACAACAAAACTTACCCATTTGTATCTTGACTCTGATGAGTTTGGACGTGAACTGATCATTGACTGTGAAAACATGTTCAGGCTCTGCAAAGCAAAAGCAAACGGATGATTCAAGCCTATATTTAAAAATATACAGCAAACACCAATACACAACCCTAGCATATATATAGGCAGGCCACAATCATTGCATGGGGTTTTTTTTGCACAGAAAAATGCCATATTTTCCACCATTGTCTGTACGCTATAATTTAAGCAGAGATGCATACTTTTGGCTCACATCCAGTCCGCAGGAGATTTGAACTTTTCAGAAGTATATGCCAAGATTCTCAAGGGTCGTACAAACCATGACAATGAACGCGAACATGTCTAGCCATGTCAATGAAAGCCAACCTGGCTCTGGCTTTGGTTAAACCAACACAGCCCCTTCCACACAAGTCATGCATTTTTCAAGAAATCAACCTTACCTATTTCTTTAGTTTTGGGTTCCTTGTGAAGTACTCGCTGAGCTAGCTTGCCAACAGCCAATGACTGGAGTGCTCGTATCAACTCTCTGTCTGGCATGTCTGTCTCTGTCTTGATCTCCTGTAACATGTGTAACAACCGGTACATGACACACTGCCACCTCAACAGATACAGCTAATGAGACATGTCTGTCTCTGCTTTGATCTCCTGAAACATGTGTAACAACCGGTACATGACTCACTGCCACCTCAACAGATACAGCTAATCTAATGAGACATGTCTGTCTCTGTCTTGATCTCCTGCAACATGTGTAACAACCAGTACATGACACACTGCCACCTCAACCGATACAGCTAATCTAATGAGACATGTGTGTCGCTGTCTTGATCTCCTGTAACATGTGTAACAACCAGTACATGACTCACTGCCACCTCAACAGATACAGCTAATCTAATGAGACATGTCTGTCGCTGTCTTGATCTCCTGCAACATGTGTAACAACCGGTACATGACACACTGCCACCTCAACAGATACAGCTAATCTAATGAGACATGTCTGTCTCTGTCTTGATCTCCTGCAACATGTGTAACAACCAGTACATGACACACTGCCACCTCAACAGATACAGCTAATCTAATGAGACATGTCTGTCGCTGTCTTGATCTCCTGTAACATGTGTAACAACCGGTACATGACACACGACCACCTCAACAAATACAGCTAAGCTCATGTCGCATTTCACTGACATCCCCGAATCTTTCTACTGGACAGCTGATGAGAAAAGAATTGCCACCTCTCCTGCCTGACAGACAGAGATTTCTTTTCAGCTAGTTGTGATGGTGTGTGTTTAGAGAGGTGAAAGTGGCAGAAAATAAAGTTGATCAAGAGACAAAAGTAAATTACAGGAGATGGTAAACAATCCATACAAACTAAGGATTGGCTTCCTTTGAAGTTTCAGAATACACAGACAGAAGGCACGCACGGTTCCCTCCTCTGTATATTTCGTACAATTCACATCATTCACACAACTGTTAAGAAGCCCAAATCTAGTTCATTACTTCCGACAAAGTACAGAACCGCAAGTACAAATACTGAGCCACAAATCAACCTACAATGGAACGTTTCAAACACAAAGACAAACAACTTCACTTTTCATTAAATCGGTAATTGACTTAAAATTGAAATTTTCCCCATAACCTCCTCGTTAAAAAATTAGAAAACCTACAAAATAAGACAAATGTGTACCCACCTCATAGGTAAACTTGTCTCTGTTGTTGAAGAGCAGGAGAATGCACATCTGATAGGTGGACACTTGCAAAATGTGCTTCCTGGGACCCGCTGGCTTGGAGGAGCTGGCCGCACCACTGTCGTTAGCGTCATCGCGCTTGGGGCCAAAAAAAGCTGCATGGAGATCGGCTGAGCCAAGGTGAGGCTGCAAGGTCAGCTGCCGACCGCTGTGTTTTGCCAAGTAGAACCTGTGACCAGCAAAGCATGCTTCCTTCACAAAGTGTACCTCCTTCACTCTCGATTGCTCGCTTTGGCCGAGTGTTTCTAGTCACCAACAGCCAAATCAAACTAACAAACGTTAAGCTCTGTTTGAAAAGTATTTCATGGTGCAGTAAACAAAATAAAATTCTTCACACAATAAGCTTGCAAAATAGATACCCTGTCAGTGACAGTAGCAATAGTGAAAACAGTTTCCAGAACCAGTATCACCTAAAAAGACAAGAAGAATAGCTCAACCTACAGCTAGCCACCCGAATCCAATAATCAGTCAAAGTAAAATGAAACAACACACCAATGCCTTTCTTTTGACATGGGGAAAAACATGCACTCACAACTCGTAAGACTAACGGGATGATGCTTTGCTTTTATGGCTGATGTGCACAAAAAAACTGGCAACAGGGCTGTAGCCAACCGCGGGGTCGGATTAGTTGAAATCACAAACAAACCTCAAATTCAACCAATCCGATCCCGCTGCTGTTTCCTAATCGTTTGGTAACTTCCTCTTGCACAGTAGCAGTGTAAATCCTGTAAAACATGAGAACTATTACTGTGATGACTGTTACACAGACCTGCGGAAGGCCTCGAAGGCTGTGCGAGGGTCGAGGGGGATGTTGATGGGGGTGGCGGACTGCGTGGGCCAGTAGCCTGTGGTCAGCACTCTCACTGTCAGGTCCACCCCACTCAGCATCACCTGCCCGTCACAAACACTTGTTACACCCCACTCTCACTGTCAGGTCCACCCCACTCAGCATCACATGCCCGTCACAAACACTTGTTACACCCCACTCTCACTGTCAGGTCTACCCCACTCAGCATCACTTGCCCGTCACAAACACTTGTTACACCCCACTCTCACTGTCAGGTACACCCCAATCAGCATCACCTGCGCGTCACAAACACTCGTTACACCCCACTCTCACTGTCAGGTCTACCCCACTCAGCATCACCTGCCCGTCACAAACACTCGTTACACCCCACTCTCACTGTCAGGTCCACCCCACTCAGCATCACCTGCCCGTCACAAACACTTGTTACACCCTACTCTCACAGTCAGGTCCACCCCACTCAGCATCACCTGCCCGTCACAAACACTCGTTACACCCCACTCTCACTGTCAGGTCTACCCCACTCAGCATCACCTGCCCGTCACAAACACTTGTTACACCCCACTCTCACTGTCAGGTCCACCCCACTCAGAATCACCCGCACGTCACAAACACTCGTTACACCACACTCTCACTGTCAGGTCTACCCCACTCAGCATCACCTGCCCGTCACAAACACTCGTTACACCCCACTCTCACTGTCAGGTCCACCCCACTCAGCATCACCTGCCCGTCACAAACACTCGTTACACACCACTCTCACTGTCAGGTCCACCCCACTCAGCATCACCTGCCCGTCACAAACACTCGTTACACCCCACTCTCACTGTCAGGTCTACCCCACTCAGCATCACCTGCCCGTCACAAACACTTGTTACACCCCTATCAGCATCACTTGCCCGTCACAAACACTTGTTACACCCCACTCTCACTGTCAGGTACACCCCAATCAGCATCACCTGCCCGTCACAAACACTTGTTAAACCCCACTCTCACTGTCAGGTCTACCCCACTCAGCATCACCTGCCCGTCACAAACACTTGTTACACCCCACTCTCACTGTCAGGTCCACCCCACTCAGCATAACCTGCCCGTCACAAACACTCGTTGCACCCTACTCAGCATCACCTGCCCGTCACAAACACTCGTTACACCCCACTCAGCATCACCTGCCCATCACAAACACTTAATACACCCCACTCAGCATCACCTGCCCATCACAAACACTTAATACACCCCTATCAGCATCACCTGCCCGTCACAAACACTTGTTACACCCCACTCAGCATCACCTGCCCGTCACAAACACTTGTTACACCCCACTCAGCATCACCTGCCTGTCACAAACACTTGTTACACCCCACTCAGCATCACCTGCCCGTCACAAACACTTGTTACACACCTATCAGCATCACCTGCCTGTCACAAACACTTAATACACCCCTATCAGGATCACCTGCCCGTCATAAACACTCGTTACCCCCCACTCGGCATCACCTGCCCGTCACAAACACTCGTTACACCCCACTCAGCATCTCCTGCCCGTCACAAACACTCGTTACACCCCACTCGGCATCACCTGCCCGTCACAAATGCTCGTTACACCCCACTCAGCATCACATGCCCGTCACAAACACTTGTTACACCCCACTCAGCATCACATGCCCGTCACAAACACTTGTTACACCCCACTCAGCATCACCTGCCCGTCACATACTCAACTTTACTGTTGTTCCCAGACACACAGAACAATTTGTCAGCTGAACATAGCACAGGTCCAAATGCTCTGACTGTTTGTTTAGTACAAAAATGGATGGTCAGAAGACCTACACGCATAACAATCGGACGGTCGACTGGCCAGGGGTCAGAGTAATGCGTATGCATCAGGTATTGCATGAAGGCCTGAGAACAACACTGCAATTCTTAATTAGAATATATCAGAATTCTAAATTAAGAGTCTTATATATTCTTGGGTAGTATTCCAACGAACGTACCTTTTCACTTGCCTCTTCCATCACTGACCAAGCCTGATAGCTTTGTAGTGTCCTGAAGATTCTGACAAAAGTGTTTAAAAGTTCTGATCTATCAATCCAGGGTCATGCAGCTTATTTTCGGGATAACATAGAACATGGTAACAGAAGTCTTATTGGCAACATATTCACGTTCTTCTTCTCTCTTTATTTCTAAACAATTTATATTTGTCCTTTTTGAGTTTCAGCCTCCATTGCCTTCATGATTCATAGGCAAAAGGAACACCACAGAAACACACACATATGCATGCACGCACATGCACACACATAAAACCTCATACACACACAATATCCACCAAGATACCTGGGCTTGCTGCACAAAAGCCTTGAACTCATCGTTGATGCCACTGGACACAGTCATGTCCTTGAACATTCCTTCCAGCTTGGATGTGAATTGGCAGCCACACTCCGTCTGAAAGCATTCAAATCATCAATTCACATCATTCTCCACACACCCAAACACACACACACCCACACCTGCACACACTCAAACACACACCCACACACACTCAAACCCACACCCACACCTGCACACACTCAAACACCTGCACACACTCAAACACACACACACACACACCTGCACACACTCAAACACACACCCACACCTGCACACACCCACACCTGCACACACACACACACCTGCACACACTCAAACACACACACATCCACACCTGCACACACTCAAACACACACACACATCCACACCTGCACTCACTCAAACACACACACACATCCACACCTGCACACACTCAAACACACACTCAAACACACGCACATCCACACACACTCAAACACACACACACCTGCACACACTCAAACACATCCACACACACTCAAACACACACACACACCTGTACACACTCAAACACACACACACCCACACCTGCACACACACACACCTGCACACTCACACACACCTGCACACACTCAAACACACACCCACGCATGCACACACTCAAACACACACACACATCCACACCTGCACACACTCAAACACACACACACATCCACACCTGCACTCACTCAAACACACACACACATCCACACTCAAACACACACACATCCACACCTGCACACACTCAAACACCCACACACACTCAAACACACACACACACCTGTACACACTCAAACACACACACACCCACACCTGCACACACTCAAACACACCTGCACACACTCAAACACACCTGCACACACTCAAACACACACCCACGCATACACACACTCAAACACCCACACCTGCTCACACTCAAACACACACACACCCACACCTGCACACATTCAAACACACACACACATCCACACCTGCACACACTCAAACACACATCCACACCTGCACACATTCAAACACACACACACATCCACACCTGCACACACTCAAACACACACACACCCACACCTGCACACACTCAAACACACACACACCCACACACTCAAACACACACACACCCACACCCACTCAAACACACACACACCCACACCTGCACACACTCAAACACACACACACCCACACCTGCACACACTCAAACACACACACACCCACACCTGCACACACTCAAACACACACACACCCACACCTGCACACACTCAAACACACACACATCCACACCTGCACACACTCAAACACACACACACCCACACCTACTCAAACACACACACACCCACACCTGCACACACTCAAACACACACCCACACCTGCACACACTCAAACACACACACATCCACACCTGCACACACTCAAACACACACACATCCACACCTGCACTCACTCAAACACACACACATCCACACCTGCACACACTCAAACACACACACATCCACACCTGCACACACTCAAACACACACACATCCACACCTGCACTCACTCAAACACACACACACCCACACCTGCACACACTCAAACACACACCTACGCATGCACACACCCACACCTGCACACACACACACCTGCACACACTCAAACACACACCCACACCTGCACACACACACACCCACACATGCACACACTCAAACACACACCCACACCTGCACACACCCACACCTGCACACACACACACTCAAACACACACCCACGCATGCACACACCCACGACACAACCCAGATTATTTGTAAATGGAAGACTGTACCTTGAGCTTTGAGATCATGTTCTTCTCTGAATCATCAGAGCCGCTCTTGTTGAGAAGCAGCCTTCGAGCGAGGTGCTGCTTGTAGTATCGCTCAAACACGTCCTTCTCTTGCAGGTAGCGGAACAGCACCATGCTTTTGTCAAGCACCACCTCAATCTCTTGCTCCGACATCTGGCGGAAGGGACAGAAAAAAGATTTTATGTCATGTGAACGACGGATAACTACAATGACACTCTGCTGTCATGTAGTCAATCTTTCTGTCTGACAACAACCACATTTTCTCCCTTACAATACTTTCCTGGTGTAAATAAACAAGCAGTCAAATATACATGTGCAGACACATCCATGTCAGAAAAAGACAAGTGAAGTGAAAGAGAAATAGACGGAAAGATGGGTCAAAAGTACTGCAATTCACACGTACAGGAAAAAAGGCAGCATTTTTCCAGTAATGAAAACAGAAAAAGTTCATCCATGATCGTTTCTCTCCCCTCCCCTCCCCTCCGTTGTACTCACATTGACCACACATTTATCTACCTTCCAAACAAATCATTATAAAGATATGCTCACATTGACCACACATTTATCTACCTTCCAAACAAATCATTATAAAGATATGCTCACATTGACCACACATTTATCTACCTTCCAAACAAATCATTATAAAGATATGCTCACATTGACCACACATTTATCTACCTTCCAAACAAATCATTATAAAGATATGCTCACATTGACCACACATTTATCTACCTTCCAAACAAATCATTATAAAGATATGCTCACATTGACCACACATTTATCTACCTTCCAAACAAATCATTATAAAGATATGCTCACATTGACCACACATTTATCTACCTTCCAAACAAATCATTATAAAGGTACGCTCACCCCCTTGACCCCCTTTTTCAGCTTGTCGTCAATGAAGAGTGAGAGGTACTCGGGAGACTTGGAGTTGAGGTTGATGAAAAACTCAAAGCCGCTGGAGATCATCTGCTTAAACTGCTTGTCCTCGTTGAAGGACTCGTGCAGGAAGTGGTTGAACCGGTCGTTCAGATCCAGAAGGTTCTGCACAACAAGTAAGTAAAATCACTTTTCTGCCGCTGCTAAAGTTCTATCAGTCACAGCACACGTGTCAATTAGATACACTGGCAGTGCCATCAACTATACACACACATTAAAATGGAAGACATGAAGCCGACACCAAACATAAAGAACATTAAAACAACTGACAGTCATTTTCTACACCGCCATCAAATATACAGACACATAAACGTTCAAACGGATGACATTTAATTGACACCAAATATAAAGAACTATGAAACAGAGGACAGTGAATGTTACGAACACTTCATGAGAATAGATGATTTTCACAAATAACTGTCGGCTTTGTATGGGTTGTGAAAAGGCTGATGGCCTTTTCTTGCAAAACCTCTGACAAACATTAGAGGAGCCAATCACTAACGAGGGGTGTGTCGGAAACACGTGGAAAGGAGCATGTGTTTTTTTAACACACCCCTCATTAGTGATTGGCCCCTCCAATGTTTGTACAAGGTTTTGACACACCCCTCGTTAGTGATTGGCCCCTCCAATGTTTGTACAAGGTTTTGACACACCCCTCGTTAGTGATTGGCCCCTCCAATGTTTGTACAAGGTTTTGCAAGAAAAGGTCACTCTTCCCCTATCCATACAAACACAACAGAGTTATTGTCACAATTCGTCTATTAACACTTTTTAATCCTACCTGTACATATGTGATGGCGTTCTTCCCTTCCTCTGCCTCCTCGATGACTAGAGCTCGGCCCTGCTCCCTCAAGTACTGACTGATACAATGGCACATGGTGCGCAGGCCGTTGTTCACACGGAAGAACAGCTTGTACATGCACGCCAGGTCTGTGGAGGGGCAATAATAATGTCATTGCAGGTAAAATGAAACAGAGTGCATCACTTACCGACTGTGTTAATAAAGACAAACGACACTCACATTAAACAAACCAAGATGTCTCTTCTTGATCCCCACCTCCCCCGAAAAAATTGTTCTCCAAAGCACCAAATTGTGCAATTTGGTGTCATCTGAGCTCCAAGTTTGCCATCAAATTCAGTTTTCAGAACCATTTTTCCCTCCCCCATTTATTTTTTTGGCGGACACTTTTGCTTTTTCGGCGGAACAAAAATAATTTGGCAGAAATGTGCCTTTCAGCGGACAATTCCCATGACTGCATAATACCGGAAATGAAATTACCAACCGGTCTTTCATTTGACAACTGCTGAAGTGGTCAAAAATATTTAAACTCAAAACACCACCAACAAACTCACCGTCTGTTTTGTTGTTTTCTAACATGTGGACGACACCAGAATTCTCCATCTAAAACAGAGAAACTTACATTGTGGGAGAAGTTCATATACAAAAATCCACACAGACAGACTCTATACTCTCTTGCACAAAGCAACACATGTGTAGCCAGAGAAGGCAGATGCCTAACAAAACAAACTATCAAATATCTTCCAGATCATCCTTGACTGAAAATAAATATCGATAGATAAAGCGATCGATAAATAAAAAATAAGCATACGGTTTAATTGGAAGTCATGTTATGATTCATTACCCCTGTTAATTAGAAATCAACATAAGGTGAAGACTTAAAAGTGTGCGAAATCCTTACAGTTCAAGAGTTTAAAAGCCATCACTTTATTGCAAAAATGAGAATGAAATTGACAAAATACACATCATACAGTGATTCCAGGGTGTTCAAAGTACCTACAAATTCTGAGAACTCAAAACACGTCAACGATTTCGGACACAAAATTACGTGCCACTTCTGACCTTAAAAACCATCCAAGCATTCAGTGAGCACTCACCTCAACTATGGTCTTCATGTGTTTGCTAATTAACTCCTCTTCTAACACCTGCAACAAAAAGTCAAGAAACAGTGATTGACACAACCAATTCTACTGAATGCCAAGGGCTTGAATCCCAGAGACTGGCTATAGGCAGGATAGGACCACCACAGAGATGATACAAAAGACAGAGAGATGAAGGAGAAAAAGACAAAGGGCAGAATGGCAGAACAGGACCAAGAAAGTTATCAGCAGAGAGAAATAGGAACAGGACAAAGACAAGGGAACTAGACAGGTTTGACCATTTTTCTGCCACTTGGTGGATTTCCAGCGTTTTCACAGCTCCAGGGATCATTCTTGAGATGCCCAGATTTTGCACCACTGGGAGGAGAGGTTGGCCTACCTGCTTTCAGGGATATATATTTAATGATCTCATGTCTGATGACAGGATAGATAAAGAGCTGGAGAGAGAGACATAAGTTGGAAGAATGACAGTTAAGAAAACAAGATGAGAGAGACAGAGGGGATCAAAGACAGATAAGGACTGAAAAAAGCCAATGAGATGGATGGTGCATTGTATAACCATGCAGGGAGTTTTGCAAGAGATAGAGAGGGAGGGGAAAGGGGAGAGAAAAAAAAGATAGAAATAAACAAACATAGAGAAATGCAAAACGAAGAAAGCTGCCAGCACTTACCCTGACAACAGGGTCCTCTGTAGACTTGTCCAGATAATGTGTGGCTCTCTCGGCTTCTTCGTTGATTCTGGCCTCCACTTTCTTGATGTACACTGACGCGCTGTTCTCCGCCAGGAACTTTTGACTCTCCAGCTGTACATCAGACATATTGCACTTGAAACAACAACATCACGCACATACACACACACACACACAGAAAGGAGTATTAATCTCTGTCAGGAACTTCTCACTCTCCAGCTGTACATCAGACACAATGTACTTGAAACAACAACATCACGCACATACACACACACAAACAGAAAGGAGTGTTAATCTCCGCTAGGAACTTCTGACTCTTCAGCTGTATATCAGACACAATGCACTTGAAACAACATCATCACGCACATACCGTATTTGACGGACTACAAGCCGCGACTTTAAAAAAAAAAATCCAATTGCGGCTTATAAAAAGATGCGGCTAAAACGTTACCTAAACTTGAATAGCATTCACCTAATGGAAGTCGCCGCGGATTTTCATTTCGCTCGATTAGCGATTACCGGTACTTTATTAGCTCTCCACTCAAGACTCGGCGCTTTTCTCTTTCTTTCGCGAATCTTCGTTTGTCAACAAGTCGTCGTGACAAGATAGCGTACAGAGAAACACCTGATGTATCAGGATCTCGCGCGCGCGAGATTTCGTTTTTTTTGTGTCTTGCGATAGTTGGAGGAGCGTGGGGTGTTGCAGGTAGCTCTGTTTCCTCCTTGGGGATGAAGCTACCAGGGGAAGGGATTGTGTTGGAGGTGCGGGTAGAGGGGTAGCCCTTCCGGTGCTCCCCCTTGGACCTCCCTAGTCTAGGACCCTGGGTCTTTGTGAGGTGGCCATTGTGGCGTAATCCCTCCGGACAAGCATAACGTTTCCCTATCCCAAGACCGACCGTGCGTGGTCTATGACCACATCCTCTACGAGGTGACCCTATCAACTAGGCAGCACAAGCCCCTAGGCGAAACACGGCGGATCTAGAGGAGAGAACCTCGATAAAAAATTTGAGCTGCCATGAAGACGGAGCATGTTGGCTGAGGACAGCGGGCAGACCTCCTGTGCCGACACCCATCTACAGGAGAAAACCAGGCATGCACGCATCAAAAACAACATGGCCATACAAACGGAAAAACGGAAACGGAGGAGCGAGAGCCGCCATGTTGTGTTTTCGTCTGCTCGAAATGTGCGCAAAAGTCGTAAATCATCCCAAAAAAGCTTATTCCGGGCGAGACTACATGTGTGTGTTGGTTACAAATTGTGTGTGTGATATTTTTCTTCAAATTTTTTCACTTTTCTTCTTTGTTTCACTTGTTTATTCTCGGAGCCGATTTCGCCAAATACCGTACTTTCGTTTGCCTGGTTGTTTTGATTGATTGACACGATCTGATTATATCTTTTTCTACAGCGGCTAATATAGTGACGCGGCCTATACGTGGCTCGTCCCAATTTTTTTTTAAAAAGTCGGGGGTGCGGCTTATAAAACGGTGCGTCTTGTAATCCGTCAAATACGGTACACACACACAAACAGAAGGGAGTGTTAATCTGTTTGCAAACACACTGTTATTTTGCAGGCAATGATTCCCTCAAAGTGCAACTCACAATTCATTCTATAAACCACAGGCATACATTTGTAGTGCTAACAGAAATCATTCTATTTGCAGCACGCACTCTGAACATCAGGCTCAAACAGAAAGCTTTTTTGCACAAAGACGAAATGATTCATGATTCTCTCACTGGCTCAGTTTTCATAACATTTGACACACATATAAACCATAAATACACTCCACCGTTTTGACAAATTTTCAAACTAAACACAGCAGCGACAGTAAGTAAATAACTTAGTTTCAAGGCGGTTCTTCTTCTTCTTCTGCGTTCGTGGGCTGAAACTCCCACGTACACTTGTGTTTTTTGCACGAGTGGAATTTTACGTGTATGACCGTTTTTTACCCCGCCATTTAGGCAGCCATACGCCGCTTTCGTAGGAAGCATGCTGGGTATTTTCGTGTTTCTATAACCCACCGAACTCTGACATGGATTACAGGATCTTTTTCGTGCGCACTTGGTCTTGTGCTTGCGTGTACACACGGGGGTGTTCGGACACCGAGGAGAGTCTGCACACAAAGTTGACTCTGAGAAATAAATCTCTCGCCGAACAAGGCGGTTCTTAATTGAGCCTGAAGTTGACATCGCGAAGGCTTTGCGAAATCTTTGTAGCGAAAATTCAGTGACTAAGCATCATGCAATCAGCTTTGCAAAGTAGATTTCGTGAAGTAAACTGCGTCCAAGTAATTTGAGGCTTGACAGAGCAAGCAAATTGATGCAGACAGAGAGCAAGACATGTCAGCAAGCTGGGTGAACATGAATGTACTGACCCTATAGAACTCAGCAGACTGGTCCAGGAAGGGTTTCTCAAAGTCTTCCTCATAGACAGAGCGCGAGTCGATGCCCAGGATCATCAGCATCTGACAAGCGTTCTTCACTGCTCCCCTGCAAAACAGCAATCAGCAGCATTGAAAAACAGTGTATGTACAGTTCCTAACCCCCTATAGGCACCAGGGCTGAGGCACACAAAACACAAGTGGGTACCACCCAAACAGGAGAGAACAAACCGCGGCGTCTAATTCGTTGAAATCACAATCTCAATTTCAACCAATCCAACACAGCGGCTGGTTCCCACCCGCTTGGTAACTGTCTCGTGGACCTCGGCCCTGCACCAACAACAAAGAATGGCCAATGATCACAGCCTTACATCATCACCAAAAAACTGAGGTGTGAAAAAATCTCACCAGCCTTATGAATACCAGTCTATAACTATGCAGAGGTAAAAACACCCTCCTAACATAATTACCAATGTGTTCACATCAACTTTACGTGCAAAGAATTCCTCCTTTGACAAGAACTTGGTCTTAACTAGTTTGCTTCCTGAACACATTAATTCGGAAAAGGAAATCTGGTACAAGTCCACACGAGTCAAAATCTCCTTGGAAAGAATGCACTGAAACTCAGGACTAAATGCACAGAAAGAAGGCAATTCTTCTAGATATGACAGGGTAAATCTTGGATGAACAAACAACACATCAAGTCGACAGCACACACAACAACCTACCTGTCCACCACCTCTCCTCGTCTCTCCTTGGCCACCATGTCGAGGAGCGTGGCACGCAGGTGGTCGCGGATGGTTGGATGTCGCACAACCTGGTCGCGGAAGATGATCAGCCCCAGATTGTACACGTTGTCCACGTTGTTTTGCTGCACGTACACTCGGTCCTGAAAAATGCAAAATGACACAGTTATACACCTTTTGTTTGGTTCAACTGCTGAGGCAACACAACTTTGTAGATGTATAAGTACAGTCGAACCTGCCTCTGCGACCACCTCTCAAAAGCGACCACCTGCCCACAACGACCAGGTTCCCAGGTGAGTTTTTCTTCTATACATTCACCTTTCCAAAGCAACCCCCTGTCTACGGCGACCACTTTTGGGCGGTCCCTTTGGGTGGTCATTATAAACAGGTTGGACTTTATTAAAACATAGAGCTACAAATATCTGAGGCATGGCTATATCAGGGGGCAGTCCAGTGTAGGGACTACTGCATCATAAAATGACGCGCAAGTTTTTGTGTGGTTAAAACTAAAACAGGACAAACAGGTACACTGACTCTCCGAGAAGTCCTGAATTATTAACAGCTAAATTATTAACAGGTATTAACAGATGAATTACTAACAGCTATTAACTTAATAATAATAATAATAATAAAGTGTATTTATATTGCGCCTATCCCTTACAAAAAACAAAAATATTTGGCTCTAAGCGCATTACAACATGTGAAGGACTTGGTACAATCAAGTCTGACAAGTACAACAGCACAATATACAGTCGGTCTCTTAGGTAAAAGCAGCTTCGACAGTTAAACACTTCTACTAAAAGATCCTCTAACAATTTACAAACATAGTTAAAGAACATCGAGTTAATAGGAATTAAAAAAAAAGGTTCTTATAATAAAACTATCTAGCGAACGACGAAGAAGAAGAAGAATAAAACTATCAATGTCAATGTATAACAAGTCATTCAACGTAAATGGCCAAAGAACAACAATAAAACAATGGTGATAAAACAGTTATACTCAATGGCTAATAACGAGGCAGAGTTAAATAGTATCGACACAAGATTAAAACAAAACATATTTCTGGAGACGAATTAACAACAATAAAGCAATGGTGATAAAACAGTTTTACTCAATGGCTAATAGCGAGGCAGAATTAAATAGTATCGACACAAGATTTAAACTAAACATATTCCTGGAGACGCATTTAATAATTATACATGTATCAAATAATCAATGTACAAAATACAGCCCTCGCAAGCAACCCGCCCCCAGCCGGCCCACAGCGCGCTACGATGGCAAGCGACCCCTCTCCTTAATGTGGCAAATACTGAACAGTGCACACAACCAATTACTCGCATATACTCGTGTCGCTCACTCGCACACACACACAAACACACACACGGACAACATCGAATCACTCGCACAGGCTAGGGGTTGAAGTATTCCCGGAAGAGGTGTGTTTTTAGAGAGGACTTGAAGGAAGGGAGAGAGGTAGAAAGGCGGACAGACATGGGCAGAGAGTTCCAAATAGAGGGAGCTGTGTAGGTAAAGGCGCGCTTGCCGAAAGCGTTCAGTTTGACGCGTGGGACAACAAGGTGCCCTGCGTCAGCGGATCTGAGGTTGCGTGTGGGGACGTGTGGCTTTAAGAGCGAAGACAGGTAAGAAGGGGCAGAGTCTTGAAGGCTACGGTAACACAGGGTAGCTATTTTATATGTAATGCGTGCTTTGATTGGTAGCCAGTGAAGGGTCATGAGGAGAGGGGTGACATGGTCGCGCTTGCGCTTGCGCAGCACAAGACGTGCTGCATTGTTCATGATGCGCTGTAGGCGGTCTAGCTTGGCGTCTGGGAGGCCGGCTAGGAGCGAGTTGCAGTAATCCAGTCTCGACAAAATAAAAGCCGAAACCAGTGTCTTGGTTGCGTCGAGGGAAAGAAGGTGTCTGATTTGGCTAATCCTCCGCATTTCAAGAAAGGCGGTTCTGCAGAGTGAGTTGATGTGGGCGTCCATTGACAGGTTACTGTCAAGGTGGACACCCAGGTTTTTTACTTTGGTGCTGAATGTGACTGTGGTATCAGAAAGGGTAAGACTGGATGTTTCTGAAAGAAGCTTTAACTTTGATTGTTTGCCAACTGGCATGATCTCTGTCTTATCATCATTCATCTTGAGCTTGTTGACTGTCATCCACTGTTTGATGGAATCGCTGCATGATTCTATTGACTGCACTAACTCTGTAAACTGTTTGGTGTGTGCGGATTTTTGTAGTTGAGTGTCGTCTGCGAACATGTGGTACAGGACATTGTGGTGCTTTATGACTTTGCTTAACGGCTGCATGTACATAGTGAATAACACTGGGCCTAACACAGATCCTTGTGGGACACCATACTTTAATATGGTGTCCTCGGAGTGCTTATTCTGGATCACAACAGCCTGAGTGCGTCCAGTCAGGTAGGAGCAGAACCACCCCAGAGCCGTGCCTGTTATGCCGAATGTGGTGTTCAACCTTGCCAGCAGTATATCGTGGTCAAGGGTGTCGAACGCTGCGGATAGGTCCAACAGGGCCAGAAGCGAAACAGAGCCGCTGTCACAAGCAGTGAGAAGATCATTCGCTACCTTAAGTAGGGCTGTTTCAGTGCTGTGATCTGCGCGGTAGGCGGACTGTAATGGTTCAACCGTACCTGTCTTAGCGAGATGCTCTGACAATTGGGCCAAAACAACTTTTTCAAGGACTTTCGAAACAAAAGGCAAATTGGAGACAGGGCGGTAGTTCTTGAAAGTGTTGATGTCAAGGTTAGCTTTTTTCAGGAGGGGAGTGACTACTGCATGCTTAAAAGAAGGGGGTACTTGACCGGATGTGAGGGATTGATTTATGATGTCAGTAATGACAGGGAGTAATTCCTCTAGACACTCATTTAATAGCTCTGAAGGAATTGGGTCGAGAATACAGGATTTGGGTGGAGCTTTTTCAATGATCTTCTTCACTTGTTCTTTAGTGACAGGAGAAAAATCGGTGAGGTGGGCGCCGTGAAATGGCGCATGCTCTGGATGCCCAGGAGCAGCATCAAGCTCGACTCGGATCTTCTCGATTTTTTCGGCAAAAAAGTCCCCAAACTTATCTGGAAGGTCATCAAGAGGGACGGAGTTTGGTAGCTTTTTATTTTGAACTTTACCGAGGAGCTGCCCTGTGATCAGAAAGAGTTCTTTGCTGGAGGTGCTGTTCTCGATTTTCTGAGAAATAAACTGGTGTCTGTTCTTATCCACCATCTCTTTGACGGCCTCTCGGTGAAAAGTAAAGATTTGCCTGTGGACCGTGAGAGCCGATTTCCTCCACTCTCTCTCAGCACGACGCCGATCTTGCTTGGCTGTGGAGACCTCCGGCGTAAGCCAAGGTGCCGAGGGTCTGTCGGTGACTGTGCGTGTGGTGAGAGGGGCGTGCTTGTCCAGAATCCGGCGCAGGTCGCTGTTGTAGCTGGACACGAGGTCATGTCTGTCTAACTGGAGTGCTCTGACGTCATCCTTCAGTGCTGCCATGTCGATCCGCTTCATGTTGCGCGAGGTGACGACTCGTCTGGCAGGGCCTGGCTTCTGAAGGTCGAAGCTGAAAGAAATGACGAAGTGGTCGGAGATCAGCATGTCCTGCACAATCAGGTCTGAGACGCCGACGTCCCCGCCGACCACCACCCAGTCAAGGGTGTGTCCACGACGATGCGTCGGCCTGTCTACCAGCTGGGACAAGTTGAGAGTGGGGAGCAGTGTTTTCAGCGTGTTAGCGTTCAAGTCCGACTGTGAATCATAATGAAGGTTGATGTCTCCGACAACTACAAGATTACAGTGCAAATTGGCGTATTCGTCTAAAAGCTCTGTGAACTCAGCCAAAAACTGCGGAGTAGATAGTTTGTTCTTTTTATTGGGGGGAGGGCGGTATACACAAAGAAATGTGAGGTCTTGATTGCAATGACGGATTTTAGTCTTGCACAGTTCAAACGAAAGAAAATCAAACCGTTCAAGCGAAATGTCTACGCAGTCGCGCAATGAAGTGCGATAGAGCACGGCCAGACCACCACCCGCGCCAGTCAGACGTGGGCAGGAGTGGAGGTTGAAGCCCGGGGGAGTCATCGCTTGCATCAGGGGCTCGTCGCCGACCTCTCTAAACCAAGTCTCTGTTATGAAGACTAAGTCCGCTTGGCTATCGTGTATCAGGTCCGCTAGCTCGGTCGTTTTGTTGCGGCACGACTGGGCGTTCAGGTAGCACACCTTGAAGTGTTTGGAATCATCCCCCTGCTTTGTGGGGAGTGTGCGTTTGATACTAACTAGATTTGATCTGTTAATACATTTTTGGCTATGTGCCACGGCTCGTGTGCCTGTGGATGCGATAGTTTCTATTTTCATTGTCTTTGGAACGTGTGTGATGTCAGGTTGGTTTATCTGAATCATGTTGGATAGGTTACGCTTAGATTGTCTTTGATACAAGTGCATGCCATCGTTAAAACACATGGTACTGTCAGGCGCCTGTGCAACACTCGTAATGACTGGAATGTGTTTCTGTCGTCTGCTACCGGCCCGTACCCCTCTCACCGTTTTTCCAGGAACTATTCCAAGCTGTCGGCACCGCTGAAGCACAACCGGAGACAACCGTAGCGACGCATAGGGTCGGGGCCCGGTGGTCAGTGCCACTGCACAACACTCAGCGACGTTCACAAGCATGGCTGTCGAGTGGACAGGCCTACTGTCACTGTCACACCGCGTCAACACAATGGCCGACAGAGAGGCCGCGGCAAACAGACACTTGTAGACGGCGATCAGCATAGCAAAAACACTCAAAACTTATATCCGATTGAAAAGGAGAAGAAGACGCAGACACCGGTCCAAACACATAGATCCTTGGATGGTTAAGAATGACTAAAATACTAGTTAATTGAACAAAGTGTGGAGACGAAGAAAAGCTGCTGGTAAGGCGCTGAACATCGCTCACTTCTGATGAATTGTTCATGAAGACATATCGAGAACCGGTCAAACACTGGTTCCTGCTGTGTATTCTCTATTGTTTTCAATTTAATGTCTCTCCAAGATTGAAGTGTATATTTTGGACTACCTCCACACATATGTTCCTTCCGAATCGCATCCAAGAAAGTGAGGCCAGAAAAGAGAATGGCAAAATGACGGACACATACCATGTACATGAGGATGTCCCTGATCATGACCATGGAGGTCTGGTGGTCGTTCCATGCCATGTTGAGCGTCTGCAGAAAGTTGTTGTTCAACGCTGACAGTACATCCTCACGAACCTGCAACACACACAATGTTTACTCTTCAAAGCCATGATGTATGTATCTTGCTTTGGGTAGGTATGCATTGCCTGCTGGTTTTCTGGCTGTGTCCAATCGAACATGTACCCAGTTTTATCCAGCATAAACAGAACAAAAATTGTAATTAAGTTTGTTCCACTCTCTTCGTGAGTGTATGCATGAAGCAATTTCAGCACTGTTTATTGTATACTTTTGTAATCGAATTTGAGGCGTCATCGTGAGATGCACTATTGCATGTACTCAGTTTTCCTTGTTCAAGGTCAAGGTTTGTGGAAGGATTTAGGTCAGTTGGACATGGCTTCAAAACATATATCGGTCAAATTGTCTTGGCCACAAAACCTTGTTGTGTTAGTAAACACCCAATGTGTCAAAACAATCGGACATAGTACCGGCTTGGGGTCCGAACATTACGATCAAGAACATATGCATAAAACTAAAAGACCGAAGACGGAGGCCTGGGAACAACACTGCACGGTGCATCCCTGTCTGGGAATCAAGCACTCACTTTGTGCACCAGATGGTCAGTGACGACCTCACGCAGGCCTGTGTACAGCTTCTCGCCGTGTTTGTGTAGCACCATGGTGTAGGCATTGCGATACAGCTCTTCAAAGCTCAGTCCACTGTTGTTCTTTTTCTGGATTTCCTGGATGGCATTCTTTAGCAGAGCCCAGATGTTGTTCACATACTTTTCATCCATCGTCATCTGGAAAAGTACATCACATGTTAAAACTTTGAATGTGTGTATTGTTGCACAGCTACAGCAACTGTTTAAAATAACATAATCACATCTGATCAGAAACACTCCATCAGGGTGTTTCTTTTCTCCCTCATTCAAAGCCTGAATCCTGCTTATAGAGTCACAGCAAGCTTACAATGTATTGAGTTACAAGAACTTTACAATACATGCATACATGTACATTTAAACTTTTGGTACCACGGAAAGACACCTGGACAACAAAAAACCAGCATCTGCTAAGTGGAGCCTTTCAAGTTCCAAGCAACAGTTGCGTGAGCTATAAAGCCTGCACAGGTGAACAACATAGGTGTTTTCTTCTTCTGAGTTTGTGGACTGCAACTCCCATGTAGACGTGTTTTACATAAGCAGACCTTTACTTGCATGGTTTTCACCCGCCATTTACTCAAATTACTGATTTAGACAGTCATACTCCGGTCTTCGTTTTTAGTATGTTTGTGTTTCTGCAACCCACCAAACATGGACGACAAGATCATTTCCGTGTGTATTTGGTCTTGTGCTTGAGTGTAAACAAAAAGGGGGATAAGACACATAAGCAGGTCTGCACATAAGCTGACCTGGAATATTGGAAAATCCTCCAAGTCCAACCTGATTCCACTGGACGAAGCTGAGATTTGAACCCTGAACCCTTTAAACGGAAGGCTGACGCCTCAACCACTAGGCTACTGGGCCCATTTTACACAGGTGCCAGCTAACAAAATGAATTCAGTAAAACTTACAGAATCCCACTCTGCGGGGAAATGGCCACACTGTTGATTATGATTTAAGTTACATGTCCAAGTCGATGCAACCTCTTCTTCGATGGACCTGTGGTGGTCTACATGGGAAGGGAGATAACTTCAATGACCAACTCGGGCAAAATTACAATTCTATCAAAAATGTCCATGTTAAAAAATTAATCAGTCCTACGTGGATGATACATTTTGGAAAACAAAAACCTAGCAATTGTAGTTTGTACTACTAGTGTTCATGAATATTATTACGAGAGTGCTTATGGCTTTAGTTTGGGTTCTGTTTTTAAAAGTTATGTTCCTCAATCCAAGTGATCTACAGCTTTCAGTGAGTTTCACTTGTTCCAGGAAATCAGAATTGCCCCTGCACTGACCAGAGATCAGACCCTCAACAGGATTTACCCATCACTTAGTCATTAACCCATGGTCTGCCATACATCATTACATGGGTGCATCTTTCTAGCGATACTGTGGTGCTAGCTAGTCCAGCCCCAGGTAACAGTGGCACAATAGCTAGATCAGCTAACTACAATCCCACTTTCCAGGCTGTCCCAGAGCATTCAGAAAAGAATCTAGCTCCTAATAAATGATCTGAATGATACACTCTGAGTCTGACACAGTTCATTCTGAGCCCCTTACTACAAGATGCAAGTTGCAACTGGCATGTGAAGTTCGCATTGATTGAAACAGAACATATAAATTCTCCTGTCATGTGATTAAACTGCCTTCTTTTTTACCTCTTCTTACAAATAATATGGCAGTTGAAACTTGAACAGGTATATCAATGGCCATCCTACCCATCCTGAATGCATACATCACAATATCTTGACAGCCAAATCAAGCCAACTGTCCTTACTTAACAGTAACAGTTCGGGTCCTTGCACTCAAAAACACCTGCTGACTAAAGACATCAAACATTTGCTGCCCTACCAATGGGATTTTTGAAATGTTAACAGCTGATTGCCAATGTTTACATCGCAAAACAAGAACTGTGTCAACTGTGACTTGCCTTTTCTGTGGCTACTCGAGCCACTGGATTAACTTTGCATGTAGTATACACTTTCTACTTATAACACAGATACAACATTACCACAACACAAATACCAGACTTACAGGAAAGGCCCTGATACGCATTTTGGTATCCTTTCGGACTTGACTGCGTGCTCCAAGCCCAGACATTTCCGTCTCTTTTTCTCTTCAAAGGCGATCTTCTCCAAAATATTCAAGGTCTGGACAACCAGGCAAAACAAACGAATAAAGTCCCAGGTTAAGCAATTTCGCGGTGTTCACTGACAATAGCTACAGCATTTGATGTTTATGTTTGTTCTGTCTCTTCCATTGTTACCAAATATTAAATTCTTTGGCACAACAATGCACAAATCGCATTCATTTCTGCTAGTCGTTTTCATGGGACTTTTCACTGCTACTTAACTTTCCGTCCGCTGAATTGTAGTGCCATCAAATGTTGAGCTCGGCAAAAGAATAAAAATCCTTCAAGTAGCTTGAAGATTGTACTCTAACATAATTCAGTACTGTGGTGTGCTTGTTTTTGTATAAAATACATTAGTTTTATTAAAACAGAAAAACGCGTATGAATAGAGGTTACATCCGGTTTAGTTCATCGACTATTATGGGATATATGACTGCGCGTAGCAGACGGCTAAAAATAGGTAAAAGCAATGATGACGAAGGAGCTTGTTGAGTTGAAAAATGAAAGAGAGGAAAGCTTCTAATTTTAGCATCACACATGGGTTTTTATTGCGCTCTTTGTTACGACACTGTTTAGTGCGGTGTCACTGCACAAGCTGCGTATGCATCTTCCACTACCCCTTCTAATGTTAATTATCTCAGTTTCAGCAGTGCGCACACCCCCCATCCCCCTCCTGCCCCCCGCTCCCAACAAAACACGCACACCCCTCCTCCCCCGAGCACATCCATTTTTTTGTCGGTTAACGTGCATGTTGCTGTTGCCGCGGTTCTTTAGTATCGTCCATCTACAATATTTTGTTAATTCTTTTAATTTTTGTATTTCTGTATTGTTTTGTTTGCTGACTTGTTTTTGAGAAGGCATGCAAGAAGCATATAATTATTTTGTGCTATATCTTGCTGCTGCATGGGTAGGTCATAGACATACACATAGGCGAAGCGATTTTTTCCCACACTTGTATGCATTTTTTTCTGACACAAGAACATCATTAATTTTCCTGTTATCCCCACGTGTGTGGTGAAACTGAAATCCTTGGTATTGTCACACAGGAAGACTTTGTATAAACTACACAGGAGGATGTCTTGACTGAGTTCTGAGGTCAAAAGAATTGTTTTTAAATACCAGTATTAAAGATAAAGCCATAAGACCTGATGAGAGGGCAGGTTGGGGTCATCACGGGTAGAATTGATAGATCTTACCATAACCATGCTGTGATATCTTCGTAATCTTTGACTCAGTTTCCCCAAGGCCGCTTTTTCAAGTTTACTGTTTCCAGAATGACCTTTTCGAATTATTGATTGCAGTTATCCATTCAGTTCGAAAGGAAGGCTGGAATGTAAATTAATGCTACATTTTTTAAAATCTTTATAATAAAAATGTTGCCAGCTGTTGTCCCTTTGCTTGTTTGGTTTTATTGAGTTGTTAAGATTTGCCTGTTGTCTTATCTTATCAACTGTATTTTTATGCTCCTGTACTTTCTCTTTTTTCACGTTCTTTCACCTTGTTCTGTTCTCCGTGTCCGAACCCTTCGGCAAAATTAAGTACGTGGATATAAACCTAGATTGCAATGGCAGTTATTCATTTTTTTTTTAAATTTTATGTTCTTCCCCTCGAGTCTGAGGCACTATGTTCGGGGAGGTAATCACTCCCCGTCCAAAAGCTTCCTCAGAAAGAGTAGCTTCCCGTACATTTCACCGAAAATGGCCGTCCCTGCCCAACTTCCGTAAACGATTGAGATGTTTTCTCCCAAATAACATCAAAATGGAGCAGTTTAAAAAACGAACGTTTGCAGAGGCTCTGCACAAGAAAGGAGACGCAGCGAATATACGAGAAGCAGTAAGCAAGGCTGTCCGGGAAAATGCGATTCAGGTAAGACAGTCTAGTGTCTGGTGGTACTGGTACAGTGGTAGTTTAGAGTAATTTAGACAGGCTAGCTCTAGCAATGACTTTCTTGTCGAAGTGAAGCACTTCAAGCAATCGTTTCTTCTTTCTGTCTCTCCAGTTAAATGAGCGTGTCGCCGTGTGTAGTATTGTCTGTTAGTTACTGTATGTCTGTACAATGTTTCCGTGTGCACAGATTGTAGTCTGGTTCAGTTGTTGTTCTGCCTAAAAATACGTAAAATGGGGGAAACCCTTTCTTCAGTGTTGTGCTCCGTCCAGTCATTACTGTAGGTCTTCTGAGTTATTATACTGTCTCAAAGTCTAACTCATTTAGGGTAATTTTGAAGTCATAGTCATACTTCTGTAACCTTGCTGAACTTTCTGTGGAGTTCGTTCAGAGGCTCGCATCAATCACGCAGGAAAACGGCAGTCACGTTGGTTTTCTAGATTCTTTATTGATAATAATAAGGTTACAATAATTTCAAATAAATTTTGTAATTGAGTATTTTCTTCATCAAAATGAAACTGGAGCAGTAGATTGCTACACACTACACAGTCATTTGATGAAGGAAGAGGAGGTGGTCGTGGGCTTTCTTCAGAATAGATGTTCGAAAAATAACTCTGTCAGGATTTCCAAGCGTTTTGGCAGAGTTGTTGTGCCCCAAACATTGAGGCAGAAGTGCTCGCTGCTGACCGGCTTTTACCTACCATCGTGATGTATTACTCGGATGTGTATGTTAATATTGTTATGCAGTGAGCGCTCGATATAATACCGTTTCTCTTTCGAAAATGTGTACTTCAGGGCCACGATTTGCCGCCGATTGCTTCCTGATCACTGGAAGTAAATAACTCATGTGACTTCAAGCCAAGCCCACATGACCTCTGTCAAAACAAGTCAGCGATTATTGCCACAGCGAATCGTGAATTCCAATGTGTATTATTATACTAGATGAATACCCGCTTCGCCGGGTACGGCTGCGCCGGGAAGAAGTTGAGCCGAATACCCGGCTGTACCGGGGACCCGGCCGGCGCACCGCACGGAGGAAGGGAGACAAACGCGGCTGAAAACACTGGAGAAGATAAGGAAGAGTTACTGGGAATGGATCGAGAGAAAAACCAAAATCGGTTCAGCGCTGCGCGCGAAAAACCAAAATCGGTTCAGCGCTGCGCGCTGAGAGCACGTGTTGAAATATCTCATCGATGAGGTTGTGTCCGGGGTGTAGCTGAATACGGTCTCCAAATTTGAAAAAGATCCACCGAGAACTTTGGCTTGGCATCGCGGACACACACACACACACACACACACACACACACACAGACAGACAGACAGACAGACAGATAGACAGACAGACACAAGTCGTATATATATCTATATTTTCAAAAGAAAAGGGTATGTTAGTGAATGCACACTATTATACATCAGAGTTGTTCGTCAGGATCACAGGTTAAACTTAAAGACAGTCGGCAGTGTGCTAGTACAGTGCTTGCTTGGCCTTGCTTTGAAAAGCTTGCATCAGTAAAACTAAAAAAGGGGCTCTAACTCTGCCTCACCGCTTTAAATTCTAGACCGAGTTATTCCTGAACGTCGTCTATTGCCCTCATCAGCTTTCTTTCAAACGAAAGAATCATCAGAACTCTTTAGAAAGGAAAGGGGGTGGGGGGGGACTAGATGTAATGAGTTTGTGTGCCTACATTACAATTAATGATATATATATTACCGATGAACTAATTATTATATTACGACAGATTTTCTGAAACTGATCACTTGTACTGTGAAACTGAAACTTCTGAAATTCAGTGTAACTTCTGCCATGGTTTTAACACACACATCATCTGAGAAAAAAGGGGGTCTTAGAAAAGAGGAAGTCTTAAATGGGGGGGGGGGGGGGGGGGGGGGGGGGGGGGGGGGGGGTGTCTTAAAAGGGGGTTCCATGGTACACATGTATTGTCAAGGCCTGGACTGCTGGAAAGTTGTACTCTTGGTAAACAGCTGTTCATCTCATCAGGTTACAAAAGCCTTGTAAAACTAAAAGGTGACCTGTGTGCATTACTCATACATGATTTAACAATTAACAATTATTGAATCAAAGTGGAAACAATTAAAAACTTTATTGTTGCATGTTTACAGTATGACAAGTAATCTAATTTGTTTATTAAAGTTTAAACCAATTTTTTACCCATATTTCTTCAGAGTGCCCAATTACTGCCCGCTCTAGCTCCCAAATCCAGACCCCCCCCTCCCCCCCCAACTCCCGCTACACATAGTGATACGTATTATGACACATATCTGTTTCTATTTCCTGCGATCTTTAAGCATTGATAAATTCAGAAAACTTGCAGTAGTTACTTTGCTGCGATTTTTTCAAGTTTAAAACTGACGGAGTTACTTTCCATGCCATGCAGGTAAATTGGTTAAACCAAGTACATGTGTACCAAAACCTGCAGTTCAGACTTCAGTGCTTGGGATATTATGAAAATGTTAGCATGGCAGAAATTATCCATGGAAAAAAGAAGTATGAAAGAGATAGAAGGGATTTTGGGTTGGGTGTGGAGGTGGGATGGAATGGGGTGGAAGAGGGGGGGGGGTGGAAGGAGTAATGGGAGGGGTAACTGTTTAAAATCTGTAGACACTGTTGGAAAACACAAATTTCCTGGCAAGAGATACCTGTGGTTTACATTGCACAGCTACAACTATAAAAAATAGTTTAAAAAAATTTTTAAAAAAGCATACAGAGAAGAAAAAAAAAACTTGGCACCACTCCTTCTTCTTTTATGAGAGGCGTTCTGCACATTTTGGCATCTGACGTCAAGAAAGAAACAAAAATCATCTTGGGCTTGGTTCAGAGAAAATAGGTTAGAGTGAGAATCAGCATCAAATAAAGATCATTTGAAGGTTCTTGTCCTCTTTTTGTTCTCTAAAATAAAAGAATACCTAACTCTCCAAACACATAACTGTCTCTGTCTCTCTCTGTCTCTCTCTCTCGCTCTCTCTCTCTCTCTCTCTCTCTCTCTCTCTCTCTCTCTCTCTCTCTCTCTCTCTCTGTCTCTCTCTCTCTCTGTCCCTCTCTCTCTCTCTGTCTCTCTCTCTCTCTCTCGCTCTCTCTCTCTCAATCTCTCTCTCTCTTTTCTCTCTCTCTGTCTCTTTCTCTCTGTCCCTCTCTCTCTCTCTCTCTCTCTCTCTCTCTCTTTCTAAAATAATTCATGTTTATGCTGTTGATGTTTGTTTAGTGTGTTTTTTCTCTTCTTTTTTGTGGTAAGTTCTTGTGTGCACTTTGCTACAAGTATCAAAGTTTGTGGAACATAACTTCAAAGACCCAGAGACGGAAGCCATGTCCCACCCCCGTGTCATCACAATGGCACGTAAAAGACCTTGGTCATTGTGCCATAAGTGCAGGTGGCTGAATACACCTAAACACGCAGACACCTGGGTAGCGCGACTCCGTTGCTGCTAGCTTTCCACTGGGAGGAAGCGACCCGAATTTCCCAGCGATGGGACAATAAAGTAATGAAAATGAAAAATGAAAAATAAAGACAGTTTGTGGAGTGTAACTTTAATTATGGACAAAACAAAACATTTACAAATCATGGCAGCCAAATGTTACAGGCAGTTTTTCTTGACAATACACATACATCAGAGTGCATCAGAGTTTGGACTGCCTGTTGAGGTTTCACAACTGAGCAGCCTCTTAGTAGTTGAAAGAACACTAACTTAAATTCTATGGAAAGGGGCGTGAACGCTTGCAGCAGAATGCATTGACACTTCGGAAGAGGAAAATCTCACTTGATTCAGAACAAGGGGCTGAAAAACAATGGCTGAAGCATGGCACAAGTGGATGAGAGTGACATGCTATGAGAGGGAAGAGGGGTTCCACTGTGTGAGAGGGAGTGACATGCTGTGAGAGGGAAGAGGGGGTGGGGGGGACCACAGAGGGAGGGGGACAGATAAAGATCCCTACCATCTCTCATATATGTTTGTCTTTGTTTCTTTCCTTCTTTCTTTCTATTTTTGTTGGTTCATTTTTTATGTCTTTCTTTCTTCCTTCCTTCCTTTATTTTTTTCTTATGTAAAACAATCTTTTAGTTTTAGGTGAAAAATGTAAGTCTTTTCACTGGTTTCATGTTGTTGCAATACAGCGAAGTGATACCGAATTGAAAAGTCTCTGATAAATACCTGTTTTCTCTCTATGGTCATGTTGAAATCCTGTTTCACAATGTATTTAAGTGGGAGGTGTACGTTTTAATTTGCTTCACGTTCAGTCACCACCCTCCAGTGTAGGGCGAGTTTTTCTTGTTTGCAGTGAATGAGAGTGAGAGAGAGAGAGAACGTTTTGTAAGGGGAGGTCACCGTGCCCCTTTCCGTTGATATGCACAAACACACACACCTAGAGTTGGCCTACTGTTACTTCCCAACATAGCAGCAGGTGGTTGAACGAATCACTACTGGGAGGACAGGGAGGACAACTTGTAGGTGTAGGCAGCAAAGGAAGTGATTTAAAAAAAAAAAACCCATTCTTTTCTTTCTCTCTTTCGAAGGGTTTGGCTTTAAAAGTTAAAAGCATTCTGTGTATTTGCTGAGGTCTGGGAAAGATTTTCACTTTCACACACAGTAAGTCTGTGGATGTTAAAACACACAGGCCAGCAGACACAGGAATGCAGATGAATAGAAAGACAAACAGACAGACAAACTGCCAGGCAGACAGGTAACCAAGTGGGCCTAGAGCACAAGCCTTACACAGTGGAACCCCCCTTTCATGACCCCCATTTATGACTCCCTCCATTTTCACTGATTTCAGACCCTGTTTTATCAGACTTTCTCTTTACAATCTCTGTAAATGTACCTCTTTAAGACTGGTCCTACCGGCACGGTTGGCCTTGTGGTAAGGCGTCCGCCCCGTGATCGGGAGGTCGTGGGTTCGAACCCCGGCCGGGTCATACCTAAGACTTTAAAATTGGCAATCTAGTGGCTGCTCCGCCTGGCGTCTGGCATTATGGGGTTAGCGCTAGGACTGGTTGGTCCGGTGTCAGAATAATGTGACTGGGTGAGACATGAAGCCTGTGCTGCGACTTCTGTCTTGTGTGTGGCGCACGTTATATGTCAAAGCAGCACCGCCCTGATATGGCCCTGATGTGGTCGGCTGGGCGTTAAGCAAACAAACAAACAAACAAAAAAAGACTGGTCCTCTTTTTTAAGACCTGATTTCCTCAGATTTGTTTTGGGTCTTAAGAGGGGGGGGGGGGGGGGGGGGGGGGTTCCACTGTTGTGAATTTGAACGGCTGAAAGAAGGCAGCAGTTCTCAGTTGTTGAAAGATTTAGAAGGAGGCTATTGGAGGCTTACAGTGGGAGGAGCCAAAAGGAGCTATGATAAACAGAAAATGAGTGACTTTTCACCTTCACAAAACTGGACATAAGAACTGAAAGGACACCCACAGAGCCTGAGCACAAGTACATACCATGAAACCTCTCTCTAAGACCCAACACATCTGAGAAAATCAGGTCTTATTAAAGAGGGAGTCTCTGTTTGTTTGTTCGTTCATGGGCTGAAACTCCCACGGCTTTTACGTGTATGACCGTTTTTACCCCGCCATTTAGGCAGCCATACGCCGCTTTCGGAGGAAGCATGCTGGGTATTTTCGTGTTTCTATAACCCACCGAACTCTGACATGGATTACAGGATCTTTTTCGTTGCGCACTTGGTCTTGTGCTTGCGTGTACACACGGGGGGTGTTTGGACACCGAGGAGAGTCTGCACACAAAGTTGACTCTGAGAAATAAATCTCTCGCCGAACGTGGGGACGAACTCACGCTGACACTCACTGCTGCGGCCAACTGGATACAAATCCAGCGCGCTACCAACTGAGCTACATCCCCGCCCCTGGAGGGAGTCTCTTAAGATGGGGGTAAATTTACAGAGGTTATAAACAAAAAGTCAGCAAAGTGTTTTAAAAGGGAGGGAGTCTTAAATGGGGGGGGGGGGGGGGGGGGGTGGAGGGGGGGGCTTAAAAGAGGGTTCCACTGTACACACAGTTTGCAGCAGGGTGCTAGTGTAACATTAGTTTTGTCTCTTTCCTGTCAGTCAGTTTTTTTTTCCTGTTTTCAGGTCCTTTTTCCTCATGAAAACATTAGTTTTGACAAAATGGTAGCGGTGTTTCCTGTATATGTGCAGCAGATACTTTTGTAGGATTGTGGTATTAGGATCTACATGTGTGGTTGTATTCAGACCTGTATATTTTGAGTAGACACGTTTATAGTGTTGTGGTGTTTTGGAATAGTAATATTCAAATTAGTTTTATACCTTCATTACAGTTCAAACATCTCTCTCTCTCTCAGTCTCACTCTTTTGATTCTTTCATTCTTTCTCTCTCTCCCTTATTTCCTCATCCCCCCCCCCCCCCCCCCCCCCCCCCCCCCAACCTTCTTCAAGAATTTATCAGGCCTACTTTCCTCCCGCATTGTAGGATTTCTTCTTTTTCTGCTTCTGCGCTTTGTTGCTGTTAGCTAAAGCTCTTGCTACATATTCCTCCATTATTCAGAACAGGGGTTTCCCCTCCTCCACACGACAGCTGACCCAAGGACATGTACGCCCAGATCACTTCAGCACTTCCTCCCTGTCATGTCAGTACAGTGGAACCCCCCTTTTAAGACTCTCCAATTTAAGACTTCCTCCTTTTTAAGACCCTATGTTTCTCAGATGTTGTGTTCATAGCCTCTGTAAATTATCCTCCTTTTTAAAGGCATACTAACGCACTCCCGTGTTTACAAAGTGTAGTTTGCCCACAATCGATGTCAAACGCACCATAAGACCATATAATGACGATACGTCACCATGCGCGGACCATAATACATGCATTACAGCTTGTTCTAGCCTCTGAAAAAGTGAGGATGTCAACAAAGCCGCGGTGTTCTCTCCCTTGCATCAACGTTACATGTGTTGCCAAATCTATAAATAGGACGATCCAGATCAAAATGAAAATTCAAATATCTCAACATTTAAGGGGTCCTAGACCACAATATTTTGCAGGGAACTTAATTTAGTCTGTCTCCAGCTGTTGGTAAAGCAATTAGCGTGTATAGTCATCGAGTACATATGGCTTTAAGACTCCCTCCCTTTTAGTTAAGACCTGATTTACTTAGATTTTTGAAGGTCGTTTATGTATATAGATATATATTATGCAAGATGCATCTTGTGTTCTTACTCACTCATTCTGTGTCATTCCTCAGGGGCGGATCCAGTAGGGGGTTTCCGGACCCCCCCCCCCCCCCCCCGGCCTAAAAATAAAAAAAATAAAATGAAAATGAAAATATAAAAGAAAAACTGATGGCTCAAATTGCTCCAGATTGCTCCATTTTCCTTGATTTGTATCAGCATTTTCTGGGGGGACATGCCCCCGGACCCCCCTAGGGGCCGGCCTTTGTCTTCTGAGTGACGGTTTTGGAAAGAAGTTAGGCAATTTGTTTGCTCAGGTTGCACCAGATCGGTCAATTGTCCTTGTTTAGATCCAAATTTGTCTTCTTTAATTTACTTTTTGGAAGGTGTATTAGGGGATGTTTTTTGGCTCAGATTGCACCAGATTGCTCCATTTTCTTTGTTTTTATCAACATTTTCCGGGAGGGGGGGGGGGGGGGGCAAGCCCCGGGACCCCCCTAGGAGGTTCAAACGCTTCGCGCCCTCAACTGGTGTCGAATTGTCCCTAAAAGAAATTTGGAAACCTCCCATTAAAAATGATGTGATCCGCCCCTGTTCCTTGCTGTGTGCAGTGGAACACCCTTTTAAGACCCCTCCCTCTCAGATTTAAGATCACCACCCCCCAACCCCCCATTTAATACCTTTCCTTTTCACTCCTGATTTTTGACTCACATGCGAAGCAAAAGTGAGTCTATGTACTCACCCGAGTCGTCCGTCCGTCCGTCCGTCCGTCCGTCCGAACGTCCGTCCGTCCGTCCGTCCGGAAAACTTTAACGTTGGATATTTCTTGGACACTATTCAGTCTATCAGTACCAAATTTGGCAAGATGGTGTATGATGACAAGGCCCCAAAAAACATACATAGCATCTTGACCTTGCTTCAAGGTCAAGGTCGCAGGGGCCATAAATGTTGCCTAAAAAACAGCTATTTTTCACATTTTTCCCATTTTCTCTGAAGTTTTTGAGATTCAATACCTCACCTATATATGATATATAGGGCAAAGTAAGCCCCATCTTTTGATACCAGTTTGGTTTACCTTGCTTCAAGGTCAAGGTCACAGGAGCTCTTCAAAGTTGGATTGTATACATATTTTGAAGTGACCTTGACCCTGAACTATGGAAGATAACTGTTTCAAACTTAAAAATTATGTGGGGCACATGTTATGCTTTCATCATGAGACACATTTGGTCACATATGATCAAGGTCAAGGTCACTTTGACCCTTATGAAATGTGACCAAAATAAGGTAGTTAACCACTAAAAGTAACCATATCTCATGGTAGAAAGAGCCAATAAGCACCATTGTACTTCCTATGTCTTGAATTAACAGCTTTGTGTTGCATGACCTTGGATGACCTTGACCTTGTTGTAGGAAAAATGTGTAAAGCAGTTCTTAGTGTATGATGTCATTGCTGTAAAGGTCAAGGTCAAGCATGTGAGTCGCATGGGCTTTGCCCTTCTTGTTCCTTCATAACCTCTGTACCTGTGCATGCACCTGCATTCTAAGACTCCTTTCTTTTTAAAACCCAATTTTTTAGATTTTGTTGAAAATCTTAAAAGGTGGGGGTGGGGGGGAGGGGGAAGTGTATAAGGAGTCTAGCAACCCTTGTTTGTGTTTTTGTCACTCCCTTTCTCCTGTGATACTGTTCATACAGAGAGAAGAACCTGTTAGGCTTGTTGGTGTCCTCTTTAAATGACGTCACGTTGTCAGGTCTCTCCTTATCTCTTCTTCTGCGTTCATGGGCTGAAACTCCCACGTATACCGTTACTTGTTTTTTTTTGCACGAGTGGAATTTTACATGTACATTCATGTATGACCGTTTTTACCCCGCCATTTACGCAGCCATACGCCACTTTCCGGGGAGATCCTTATTTGACGCAGTTGTAAGGGCAGGGATGAGGGACTTGGATGAAGTGTCAAAATGTGGGAAGGGGAGGGGGGATTATAATTATAAAACCACATGCAGATTCTTTTTTTTAATACACTGGACTACAGTGGTTTTGCAGGAAAACATAGCCTTGTAGCATTCTGTTTTCTGTTTCTGGTGTGTAGTATACATTTCCTAGCAGACGCATCAGCACCATGATTATGCATTTCAGCAACAAAAACAATCCCCCCCCCCCCAAAAAAAAAAACAAAAAAAACACTCCTGAGGTAACAATGTGTGGAACGCAACTAAACCTTTTTATTTCAAAAGTGCATTGTTTCACACTAGTCCTAGGGAAACGT
>NC_090257.1:1604606-1706612 GCF_037325665.1 Littorina saxatilis | reverse complement strand
AAACGTTGCTAAGTAAGTCAAGTGTCAGGCATAAAGGTTTTATGGTGCTCCCTGGTGATTTCATCTTGTTTCGCCCTTGGGATTGACTAAAGTGCAGCCATGTATTTCAGCTAAGTTTGATTGATATTCGGTGAACCCCATGGAAACTGAGTGCTTGTGTTTACAAGCTGATAACCATTTTCTCATCCTACATGCTACAAGTACACAATGATGATTCAAGCTGATAACCATTTTCTCATCCTACATGCTACAAGTACACAATGATGATTCAAGCTGATAACCATTTTCTCATCCTACATGCTACAAGTACACAATGATGATTCAAGCTGATAACCATTTTCTCATCCTACATGCTACAAGTACACAATGATGATTCAAGCTGATAACCATTTTCTCATCCTACATGCTACAAGTACACAATGATGATTCAAGCTGATAACCATTTTCTCATCCTACATGCTACAAGTACACAATGATGATTCAAGCTGATAACCATTTTCTCATCCTACATGCTACAAGTACACAATGATGATTCAAGCTGATAACCATTTTCTCATCCTACATGCTACAAGTACACAATGATGATTCAAGCTGATAACCATTTTCTCATCCTACATGCTACAAGTACACAATGATGATTCAAGCTGATAACCATTTTCTCATCCTACATGCTACAAGTACACAATGATGATTCAAGCTGATAACCATTTTCTCATCCTACATGCTACAAGTACACAATGATGAATAAAAGTAAAACAGCTACAGGAACACACATGCACGCACAAACATGCACTCAGTGACACACACACACACACACACACACACACACACACACGGATGCACGCACGCACATACAACAATTTTCCAAATTTGAGCAGAGATTATGAAAATCATAAATTCATTTGCAATCAGCTGTGGCTATCGCCAAGATGATGTCCTGCAACTAATGTTATAACAACAAGATTAGTTGAAGCTATTTAACCCAATAGATGCTACTGCTACTGCTTGCTGTCAAACAGAGATGAAGGGAACAGGTTTGAGTAGGCTTAGCCTATTAGATGGGGAGTGCAGGGGGTGGGGGTGAAATTGAAAGTTTTGATTGATCACTTTGGCTCCTTCTCTGCTGCCTTTCCCCTTTATCCTAAGGCTGTTTCAGACTCTGAGTGTACTGTCAAACTACTTGTGCTACTTGCCATGCCGTGCTGTACTAATTAGTTGTCACTTGGGCGTGCTGGCTGGATGTGTTTGTGATGTGATTCATTTGGGGATATTTAGAGGCTTGATTTTGTCTGAATCGTGGTGACTTTTTCTACACGTTGAAAAATTGTGGTGTCTTTTCTTACGCACAGGGATAACCCTGGTCCTCTCATAGTAGAGTTATGAAACTCTGCATATATTTTGGCTCATGTGTGATTCATTATGGGGTATTTAAAGGTTTATTTTGTATTTAAATTGTGGTGTCTAGTTTATACAGGGATAATCTCGGTCCTCTCGTAGTGGAGTTAAAACTCTGTATTGATTGCGGCTTGGGTTTGGGCCAGAGTTTGTTTCGTCAACAGGAGGGAAAAGGTCAGTGGTGATGTAACAAAAACTAAAGCGGGAACTGTTTTCCTCCCTAATTAGCTCCTCAGAGTCAGAGACAGAATCAGTGCTAAAATGTTATCCCCCCCCCCCCCCCCTTCTAAAGGGCATATGTCTGCATATTCTGCACAGACTTGAGCGGTGGAAGCCCTGTTTGCTGATTGCTAGCGTAACAATATGGTGTTGAGCTTCCCTGGTGGGTTTGCTCATGAATATTTGTCCATGGGTTCTGTCAATTCCTAAACAAGCTAATGGCCTGATTAGGGTGAGGATCTTGTGTGGAGCATGAAAATGCCAAAAGGCGAGAAGATACCATGTGGAGGTGTTTTGTGTCACGAAAATGTTTCTCCCTTTTTGAGGGTTTATGAGTATTACAAGAGCTTAGTGAATAAAAGTACACAGACAACGGGGTGTTAGTGTAAAGGACTTTAATTAGAAGAGTTCAGATTTTGTGTTCATTGAGTCTTCTGTGGAAGCTTAAGATTTTGTGGATGTGTTGATGGCAGTTATTCAAATGAGAAATGTTGTTGGAGACCCTTAAATTTGCAGTGTTAAATGGAGTATCCGGAGGGATGATGTAGCAAACAAAGCCGGGACTGGCAACAATTATTTGTTGGCATTGTGTTAACCTTAACCTCCTTGATCTTCTTGTGTTGATTCGTTTATCAGTGTGTCGAGTTTCTGAAATTCTCTTGTTGTTGTTGTTGTTTTTAAATCCAAACAGTGTTACTCTGGATTGTTCTAGCTGGTTTTTATGTGAACGCTAGGAAAGGCAGTGCTGGAAATTTAGATTTTCTCTCAGTTAAAGGCACACGTTTTGATACCTTGCCAACATATGGCTAGATTACAGTTTCCACTCTCTGTTGTACAGTAGAATTTAAGCCAGGGTTTCATTTGGAGGAAACTTGTCTGCAGTGGAACCTGATATTAAGACATATAAAAACATAAACATTGAGAAAATCAGGTTTTAAAAAGGAGGGGGTCTTAAAATGGAGGTAAATGTACAGAAGTTATGAGGAGGGAAAAAATGTGAAAGAGCAAGTTAGGTCTTGAAAGAACGGTACGGTGTAAATTGGGAGGTCTTAGATTAGTGGCTGGACTGTACAGGTTGAAAAGATGGGTTTACAGGTATGCTAGAGAGGATTGAGAGTGGTTTAGTAATTCCAGTTTATTGCTGTATCCTTATCTAGCATGTTTCATTGGACTTGCCTGCAGGCATGATGTTCTGTTGAAGCTGCGATGATTAGCATAGCGCAGATTGATATTGAAGTGCTATATTTAACTTTCATCTAATTAACTCTGGAGACTTGGGGGCAATTGAAGATAGCCTATTTTGTCAACAACTAATCAAAATAGGTGTTAGCCGTTATGGGTAATAATAATTAGGGAGTTGATAATTTACAATGTTTTTAGGAACTCAAGTCAGTGAAACCCCCCTTTTAAGACCTTACAAAATCTGAGAAAATCAGGTCTTAAAAAGGAGGGAGTCTTAAAAAGGAGGGAGTCTTAAAAAGGAGAGAGTCTTAAAAAGGAGGGAGTCTTAAAAAGGAGAGAGTCTTAAAAAGGAGGGAGTCTTAAAAAGGAGAGAGTCTTAAAAAGGAGGGAGTCTTAAAAAGGAGGGAGTCTTAAAATGGAGGTACATTTACACAGGTTATGAACAGAACATCTCAAAAAGCAGGGTCTTAAAAGAGAGGAAATCTTAAATTGGGGGTCTTAAAGGGGGTTCCACTGTACTTTCATAGATTATTGACTTCACTACATCAGCATTGTCTTGTACGTTCTAGACAACAGGATTTTCTGAGGGTTATACCATTGTTCTGGGCCTGAATGATTATGTGAATGTCCATATCAGATTCCTTTCAAGTAGTCTGAAAACTAGTAGTTGTATGCAGATCCTTCACTATCCCCTAAAGATGGAGTACGGCTGCCTTTGTGTCGGGGTGCTTGAAAATGGTCGTGCTTGTAATATCTTTCCCATTGAATGACAGTCACCTTTTCTACACCAAGTGGCGCTGCAAGTGTTAAGCACGGGTGCACTCAGCAACAACGACAAATCCTTCCTTCACTTTTCAGATGAAATTACACTCAGTGATGAAGATTAGAAAGATTCACTTTGCAAGATCAACGTATTCATTGGAAACAAGGGCCGTTCACACACATTTCAAAAGGACACACATGTGACAATGAGTTTGATCAGTGAGCGGTGATGGTCGATTACTCCATCCACGGTGAAAGTGTAGTGCTCTGAGTGCTAGGAGGATGAACAAGCTTGAAATTAGCACTCTCAGTATGAATGGTTGTGACGCGCAGGGCGATGTGTCGGTGCACTTACTGGGGTATAGGACTACCCCAAGAAACTGGCAACAAAGTCCAAGGGTTAGTGGTGTGTCTCTGTGTCTGTCTGTCTGCTTTGTGTTTTGTTTTTGAATCTGTGTATCTATGTCAATGAATGAGAGAGTTGTTGCATTACTGCTTCTGCCCACATATATGAACACACAGACACACGCATACACACGCCTGCATGCATGCATGCTCACACACTCATGCACATGCACACACACATTCACACACACACACACGCATGCAGGCACACGCACGCACACACACATGCATGCGCATGCACGCACCAACACACACACACACACACATATATATATATGAGCCAATGTCAAAAGGTGCTGTGGGTACGCTAGGTATTTTATAAGTTCTGTAACTATTTACTGAATGTACACTCAGATGGAACTTTTGGTTTTTCTGAGAGATTAATGAATAAAGATGATCGCAGAGAAAAACCAAAGACTAACTATAAACAGTTAAAATTCTGCTCCTCATTCATTACGCAAATTAGTGCTTTTTAGGGACGTATTTTGACAAGGTGTTTGAGTACTCTCGATAGTTTTAGAAAAAATGCTAATAAGCTTTTTTCTGGGCAGTTGGATTTAAACCAAATGATTGCATGAACCCCAATACATAGTTCTGTGTGTTTTTCGTCCCATTTGTCCGCTTTTTAAAGAAATTATTAAAGTTTGAAAATTGCGTGTCTAGCGTGACTCTTTGCGTCACAAAAACTCAAACTTTAAAAAAGCTTCCAAAAAATGTTGTTGTTCAACTAGATACACAAAAGAACCAGTTTTGAACAAAAACTGTCGGTGAAAAGGAAAAACAATGAAAATAACCACTATATTTTGAAGTTTGGTACCATTTCTGGCTAATTTAAGCTTTGTCGTCACAATGTCACACTAGACACTTTTTTATCAAATTTCATTTTTTTTCCACAAAATTTTTAATTTCTTTCTTTTATGCGCTTTTACCTTGATTATATTTAATCTACACCCCAATACTCATATGCGAGCTCAGTAGAAATGAAAGTTCTAGAAAAAAATGGAAAAAATCAGGTTTATGTCCTTACATGCCACAAGAGACACTCGTCAAGCCTCAACTTAACGGCCAAATAACACAGCCGTTGTAAAAGATTTTCCCTTTTCTCCTTTAGAAACTATATACTGAATGTGTTAAGCAACTCAAAACACCAGTCATTTTACTTTGGATGTACTTTGATTTTCGAAGCTGTCAGACAGCACCTTTTGACATTGGCTCATATACACACGCAAACAAACACACAGAGACACAACAAACCCTCCCCACTCACACTCACATACACATATGCGCACACATACACACACATAAGGCCCCCCCCACACACACACACTCATGCTTTCACATGTACATACACATCGTGACTGCATGCAGCACAGGCAATGGTCACACATGCATACAAACACATATCCCTGGGACTGTCATTCCCATGAGAAGTTCTCAGTTACACCCTCACAAGTCACCAGCAGCTTTTCCATACCCTCTGCTAGCACAGCTGCCTGTATGAGTTATCCAGTTTGATCTGTTAGACACAGGTCAAGAAGACTCAGAACTCAGAACTGTATTACATAAGGATAAAGGTTTTAGACTTAGCCTAATCTTCCAACCTGGGGTGTTGGTGTGTGCGTGCATGTGCATGCATGTGTGTGTGTGCGTGCGTGTGCCCGCTCTAGACAGGACTGTTAGAAGCACTGAATACGGTGGAACCCCCCCCCCCCCCACCCCCCCTCCCCCTTTCAAGACCCTCCCATTGAAGACTTCCTCCCTTTAAACTCATTGTCTCCCTGAGTTACGCATATATCCGTACCCACTGATATGGCTCTATTTGACGTGAGGTATGGATATATCCGCTCAGACTGTTAGCTTCAGTCGCTTCCTGTAACGTCCATCTAACGCCTGCATTCCAGCGTGTTGATACACAGTTACGACACAGTTACTACAATTATGGGTGACCTGCTGCTTCTTCTTATTGTTCTTCTTGTTCTTCTTGTTCTTCTTCTTCTTCTTCTTCTTCTTCTTCTTCTTCTTCTTCTTCTTCTTCTTCTTCTTCTTCTTCTTCTTCTTCGTTCACTAGAGAGGGGTCTAAGACTGCTGCTTGCAATCCCACAATCTCTAGGTTTTGTGTAGCTAACAGTGACACCTCTTCCAAAGCAGAGTGAGTGCAAAAATCAGGCATATTGCTGATAATAATGCTGTGCATGTTTCTCATGAATGAAGAAGCAGGGTTTCATGTACTTGTGCGCCCTGCGCCATTGGCGCATTAAATCTGAAAATGTCCCATCACAATTCCTGTCAGTGCGTCAAAGGGCGCATTGAGATTTACGTACCACTGCGCCACCAAATGTACACTTTACATCGGATTACACACACACACACACACACACATATATATACATATACAGAGATAACACAATATAGCGGCTAATTCTCAGATGGCACTATATTGTACCATTTTGCATCTTTAGTCAAAACGCGTACAGGCCTCTTTGTCGCTTCTTGCCTTCGACTATGTCCCATCGGAATTTGGTTGAAGGGTACCAATGTCCCATTGCCTTTTTCTCCCAGGATATTAACCCTGAGGATGCAAATTGTTTGCTACAGTGGAGCCCCCATTTCTAGACCTACAAAAATCTGACAAAATTGGGAGGGAGTCTTAAAATGGGGATAATTTTACAGAGATTAAGAACAGAAAGTCTGAAAAAACAAGGTCTTAAAAAGGAGGGAGTCTTAAAATGGGGGATAATTTTACAGAGATTAAGAACAGAAAGTCTGAAAAAACAAGGTCTTAAAAAGGAGGGAGTCTTAAAATGGGGGATAATTTTACAGAGATTAAGAACAGAAAGTCTGAAAAAACAAGGTCTTAAAAAGGAGGGAATCTGAAATTGGTGGTTCTTATAAGGAGGGGGGGGGGGGGGTGGTCTCCGAAGAACTCAAGAGATGCCTCAGATGTAACTGTTCCTGAGGGAATCACTTACTGGCCCCTAAGACGCCCTACAGTGCTGATAGTTACCCTCCTTTCACCTCCATCCACCCCACCACCATCCACCCTACCCTTTGTCTTAGGACAGCATAGTTTTGTGCAATCAGTCACAGTCTCTTAGTTCTACAGTGAATTAACACACCTTTTAAGACCTCAAAAATCTGGGGAAAATCATGCCTTAAAAAGGTGGTAAATTTACAGAGGTCATGAACAGAATATCTGAGAAAACAAGGTCTTAAAAATAAAAGGTAGAAAGTCTTAAATTTGGGGGTCTTAAAAATGGGGTTCCAGTGTTCAAGTGTGAAAGTGTTCTAAGCTGATTGAATGCCTTGCCCGAGGGGACATTCTTGTGACATTATATGCAAGTTTTTCCTTGTTGTATAATTCAAGTGCCGGAGTTTTCCTGCACTGGCTATGCTACCATGCATTTGTTTATGCAAATGATAGCAGCGTTAGAGACATGAATGTCTATTCTCATTAGGGCTTTCTTGCACTGGTTCTTAAGCCCGTCCTTAACTGGGCCAAGTATACTTCGCGCAGCTGGCCGCACGCAGCTTCAGCACTAAGGTTTCGGTAAAAAAGACTTTGCGTAGTCTTCGCGAAGTCGACTTCAGGCTCAATTAAGAACCGCCTTTAAGCCTTCAGGCATTTGTTTATAGCAAGTTAAAGTATTGAAGACAATAGACGATTTTCGGAAATATTTCTGTCGGGTTTGTATGGGTTGTGAAAGAGTGACTACCCTTGTTTTCCTCTGACAAATAACTTCACACATGCTCCTGTCCACGTGTTTCCGACACACCCCTCGCTAGTGATTGGCCCCTCCAATGTTTGTGCGAGTAAAAAGCAAGGGCATTTACTCTTCGACAACCCATACCAAACCCGACAGTTATTTTCGGAATTTGTCTATTGAATGCCTATTCTCATTTGAGGATTGCGTGCAATACCTAAAATGCTTGCACTAGTTCTACAGTGGTACCTGCCATGAAAGGACAGCCTTGGGACCAGCCAAAAGTGTCCCTACATTGCAGGTGGCCTTTCATGACAGGTATACTTTGGTAGAGATAATATAACAAGGGACAAGAGGTGTCCTTTTAAGGGAGGTGTCCTCATGGGAGGGTCGATCCACACGTCATCACAGGTACTGCTGTACCTCCATGCATTTGTTTCCAGCCGTGTAGGGACACAGATGTCTGTTCTCATTACACCGCGCGTGCTGAAGAGTTTTTTATGTTCTGATTCTGCCTTCATGCATTTTGTGCCAACAAGGTTGATTGGTTGGCTGTTATCTTAAGACCGGTTGATTGGTTGGCTGTTATCTTAAGACCGGTTGATTGGTTGGCTGTTATCTTAAGACCGGTTGATTGGTTGGCTGTTATCTTAAGACCGGTTGATTGGTTGGCTGTTATCTTAAGACCGGTTGATTGGTTGGCTGTATCTTAAGACCTCCACCAGTCTGTCTGGAGTTTGATTGTACAGCGCTTTGAGCAGCCCGGTTAAACCCTGGATACATGCGCTATAGAAATATTATGCATTATTATTATTATCTTGTATCGTCTTGTCCTAACAAGGACCCCCCGCGGGTAAGGGGAAAGAATTTACCCGATGCTCCCCAGCATGTCATAAGAGGCGACTAACGGATTCTGTTTCTCTTTTTACCCTTGTTAAGTGTTTCTTGTATAGAATATAGTCAATTTTTGTAAAGATTTTAGTCAAGCAGTATGTAAGAAATGTTAATTAAGTCCTTTGTACTGGAAACTTGCATTCTCCCAGTAAGGTAATACATTGTACTACGTTGCAAGCCCCTGGAGCAAATTTTTGATTAGTGCTTTTGTAAACAAGAAACAATTGACAAGTGGCTCTATCCCCTCTCCCCCCTTTCCCCGTCGCGATATAACCTTCGTGGTTGAAAACGACGTTAAACACCAAATAAAGAAAGAAAGAAAGTCCTAACAAGGAAGTGTGGGAGCTGATGCTGAGTTGCAGCATTTTGCGGTTACTAAGGTTATATTTTTCTGAAGACTGTTTTCCTCATGCATGTGCACTCCTCTAAGCTACCCTGACAGTCCACCCCTTGAAAACAAAATATATAGACAAGCTTCCTGGTTGGTGACAGAATTTAAATCAGGTAAGACACACCTTGTATTCAACTTCCCTGAGTGCTGATCACACTAGAATATATGATATAGCTGTGTCAATAAGTTTTGGTCCTGCTGGTTTTTCTGCCGTTACTTGAATGGGATGAATTGCTCCTAATGTAAACTGGATGAACTGGTGCTGTACATGTTGTTGATTAGATCATCGTTAATAACACCTGTGTCTGAGAACAGGAGAAAATGGTACGTGGAAGTAGAACATTCTTAACAAGTCAAGTCAGGTCAAATTTTATTTCAAGAAACCCCATGGGGGTACATGAAAATAAAAATGAAAAAAATACAAGAACAATAAAGAGGGGAATGCAGGTTGATCCATCAATAGATACACATAAACTCTACCTGTTAGAAAGCTTACATTCTTATAGCTTGGTGGTTTTCCATTGGTCAGATCGTGATCTCTTGTGCTTTTTACACACACTTACAGATTGTTTGCATCACACAGGAAAAAGTGAGACAGTTTGGAGAGTTTGTGTTGTGAGCAGCAAAGTGTGCAGTGTTTTGGGGTACAAGGCTGAGGTGAATGAGAAAGTTACCAAGCGGGTGGGAGCCAGCCACAGTGTTGGATTGGTTGAAAATGAGATTTGTTGAGATTTCAACGAATCCGACCTGTGGTTTGTTCTCACCAGTTTGGGTGGTACCCACTTTCTCTTCGTGCATCCCAACCCTTACCAGGTCTTCCTGACTGACAAAAACAGCCACTCCAGATTGTGAATATAACACAGCGAAAAGGTTTTCCTCACTCAAACGATCCCAGGCAAACCACAGTGCATTTATGATACTAGGCAGACTGGCTGCCTGCTGTCTGGATTAGTGTGATGGACATGTTAATTCACTTAACACTCAAGTTATAGATCAGGTTTACTGAAACGGTCTGCGTCTGTCCACGTTACAGTGATGGAGACTGTGAGTTGCACCGGAGTTTATGGATCAATCTTCACTCTCTGAACACTCTGGTGGATGTTTTTATCGTAAAAAATATGAGGCAGTGTTTTGGTGAAGTGGGTGACGGATGTAAACATATGTACACTGAAACCGAAAAAAATGAAAGTTGTGTCGCACAAACATTGGGAAGCTCAGCATGTCAACTATTTTAAGCAAAAAAAATGCAACATTAAGATGGCATGTGCTTTCATCTCATATCAATCAATCAATCAATCAATATGAGGCTTATATCACGCATATTCCATGGGTACAGTTCTAAGCGCAGGGATTTTGTTTTTTTTTAATTTAAAAAATTTTATTCAATTTATATTGCGCACATATTCAAGGCGCAGGGATTTATTTATGCCGTGTGAGATGGAATTTTTTTTTACACAATACATCACGCATTCACATCGGCCAGCAGATCGCAGCCATTTCGGCGCATATCCTACTTTTCACGGCCTATTATTCCAAGTCACACGAGTATTTTGGTGGACACTTTTATCTATGCCAACACAATTTTGCCAGAAAAGACCCTTTTGTCAATCGTGGGATCTTTAACGTGCACACCCCAATGTAGTGTACACACACCAGGTCACACAGGAATACACACAAACAAACACACACACATGCATGCACGTGCACGCACACATGTTCATGATACAGTGTTTTGCAGTTGGATGTTCTTTTGGCTTACCATGACGTTCACTGGCAGCAATTGTCTATGTTGTGTGTTTCAGTCTCGTCCAAAGCTGGTGGAGCCTATCGACTACGAGACGTTTGTTGTGAAGAACAAAGTACAGCTGGTCAATGACCCCCAGAGGGACATGCTTAACTTCCCACACGATGATGTGGAAGTACCTGTAAGTCAGTGTGTGTGTGTCTGTCTGTCTGTCTATCTGTCTGTCGGTTTATGTTTGTGTGTGTGTCCATGTGTGCTTGTTTGTCTGTCTGTCTGTCTGTCTGTCTGTCTGTCTGTCGGTTTGTGCATGTTTGTCTGTCTGTCTGTGTGTATGTGCGTGTCTTTCTGTTTGTCTGTCTGTCTGTGTCTGTCTGTGTCTGTCTGTCTTTCGGTTTGTATGTGTGTCCATGTGTGCATGTTTGTCTGTCTGTATGTGCATGTCTTTCTGTTTGTGTGTGTGTGAGATCTGTTTGTGTCTGTGTATCTGTCTGTTTACTTGTCTGTGTCTGTCTGTCGTGTCTGTCTGTCGTGTCTGTCTGTCTGTCTGTCGTGTCTGTCTGTCTGTCTGTGTGTATGTCTGTGTCTGTGTGTCTTCCTAGATCCTGGGGAAGAAGAAAAGGTGGGAATGGACATGGAGGGACATTCATACTGATCCAACAGAAGAGAGTTTAGTTTTAGCAGAAAAAAGTTGCTGCAGTGATTTTATCATCTATTCTGTTTGTGCCCTGCTGTTGTGTCTTTTTGTTTGTGTACCTGTCTCATACATTTCCGAAAAAAATCGGTTTTTTCTCCTCAACCAGCCCCCGTCTCCGAAGCGCTACCTTCGGACAGAGGGCAGCACGGTGCCAGCATCGGCGGAGAAAGAAGCCAGCAATCTGTTGGTGCGTCAGGCCATCAAGACGTACAACAGCAAGTGTCACATGATCAGGTTCCGCTATCAGGCCTACTCCGGTAGCTACCAGCAACTGCCCAGGTACGTTGAATTTTAGGCGTACTTCAAATAATGCTTGGTGGGAGTGATGTCATATGTTCAAGGGTGCAGCTACTTCAGTTTGGCAAGGGAAACCGTTTTTGGTGATCGGCAGAAACTGAAATTCCGTTTTTCACAAATTTCAGGATACAAAAATTAACAACATTTTTTAAAATGTAATGCATGACTGCTTGTCATGTGAGTAGCATATCTTAGCATTTATAATTTTCTTTTGTTGATTGATTCCCAAACTTTAAGAGTAGGCTGACTGACTAAACCAACTCTTTTTACCTCCAAAGATATGCAGTCAACGTAAATAGTTGCAATAATAATAACAATAATAACAATAACAACACTTTATTGTCCATTAAAATGTTACATAAAAATGGAAATTATTTATTTGAACCTTGCACGAGTTTCAGAAATAAGCTTTTATCTTTTCCTGATGGCTTAGGAGAGGAATTAGAAACGTAGACTGTAAGCTGTTGCTAGAGGTTGTTCATGAGTATATCACATGTTTCAGAGCTCAGAAGAAGGAACCTCTGCAAGACCACATCTTTGAAATCGATGCTGAATGCGAAGAGAAAGATGATGTAAGTTGTACGAGTGAATGCATGAGCAAGTTAGCGAGTGAAGAACTACGCACGCACAGTTCACGCCTATAAGTTGGGGTGTTGTTTTTTTCTTTCTTTTTTTTCTCCAAAATTGTAATCAATCAGTAAACAAGTGATAACAAACATGGTATCTGTGTACGCCTACAAGTTAAATAGAACCGTTATTCTATTTCACACAACTTTTATCTCAAATGACTGACTCGATATCATAAATTTTACACCACTAGCATATATATTGTAGGAATGTGGTGAAGAAAAGTTTCCTGTCGTTTTTTATTTAAGCAAAGAAATACTGAAACACGTGGGCATCATATAGTACAAGGATTTAAGCATATAACTACACCTTACGGCATTATATTAAAAAAAGTAGGGTTTTTTCTGAATCAAAAAGAAAATCTGGACAGGAAATTCACACAACAGGGATATAGCTCAGTTGGTAGCGCGCTGGATTTGTATTCAGTTGGCCGCTGTCAGCGTGAGTTCGATCCCAGGTTCGGCGGAAATTTATTTCAGAGTCAACTTTGTGTGCAGACTCTCTTCGGTGTCCGAACCCTCCCCCCGTGTACACTACATTGGGTGTGCACGTTAAAGATCCCACGATTGACAAAAGGGTCTTTCCTGGCAAAATTGCTTAGGCACAGTTAATAATTGTCTACCTATACCCGTGTGACTTGGAATAATAGGCCGTGAAAGGTAAATATGCGCCGAAATGGCTGCAATCTACTGGCCGTATAAAATTTCATCTCACACGGCATCACTGCAGAGCGCCTAGAACTGTACCCACGGAATATGCGCGATATAAGCGTCATTGATTGATTGATTGATTGACAACGACATTTGGACTTGTACAGTGTTTGAACGTTGTACTTCAAATGGAAAAGAGGATTTATTCTGGAGCTTAACATGTGCAGGCTTTACATTTTGCATCATTTTTCGCTCTTTATTTTCCCTTGACTGGCTTTACATTTTGCATCATTTTTCGCTCTTTATTTTCCCTTGACTGACCTTCAGGAAATGTCACTTTATTTCGTTATGTCACGGTATTTTAAAAAGTGTCAATCACTGTATTTTAGGCAACAACAAAAAAAATAGGTGTGGTTACGGTAACATAGCCAAAAAAAATAGGGTAGGAAGGTAGGCAATCACTATTTTTTTTTTTAACTTTTTTTTCTAATGTGTACAAATTAAACCTACTTGACAGGGAAATAAGTGTGCGACTCGGGCGATTTTGCTTTCATTGCGTTTTCTGCACTCGTTTTTTTTTTGACAAATGTAATAAAAAGTTATAGGGTCGGCCCCTAAAAATAGGGTAGGTCGGGTTACCGTAACCACACCTATTTTTTTTTAGGCCTTAGAAAATGACATTTTATTTCATGACGATGTCACTTTATATTGTGGTGTCACTTTATTTCATGATGTGACTGTATTTCATGATGTGACTATTTCAGAAAGTGTCACTTTATTTCATGATGTCAGTTTATTTCATGATGTCAGTTTATTTCATGATGTCACGGTATTTCATGATGTCACTGTATTTCATGATGTCACTGTACTTGATGATGTCACTACTTTCAGGACACACTGACCAGAGAGTTTGTGTCCAGCATCACCAAGAAAGGCTGGCTGTCCAAGGGGCCGGACACGGTCAAAGACAATGTCATCAGCTTCACAAGGGTCAGTATATGTGACCCTCCACCACGACATGAGTCGCATGTCACCTTTGCATGATTTTCATATTTTTACATTTTCACAAAGAGTGTTTTATGCTCTATCCAGTGGTGAAAACCGTTTTAGAAAAGAGCGAAAACTGTTTGAGTTATAAGCCTGTGACTAAGGTGACCCTCACACTGTTACCAGACACTCCCCGGACTTATATTAAGCCTAGCTCAGAACCGCGCGAGGTGACATGCGACTCATTTCGTGGTGGAGGGTCACATATGATGCTGAAGTACTGTCATACTACTCATACCGCTCCTTGGAAATGACGTCACATACTTAAAGAGGGAAATGTTTTGAGATGTGTGCGTGTGTCTGTGTGTGTGTCTGTGTGTGTGTCTGAGTGTGTGTATCTGCACGCACCCGTATATATGTGTGTTCAGGGGTGTGGTGTGTGTGTGTGCATGTGTGTCACAGTGTGTGCGTGTGTGTGTTAGTGCTTGCATGTGTGTGTGTGTGTTTAATTGTATTTTGTATGTTTGTGTAGATGAATTTAAATATTTTTATACCAAGTCATGTGCATGTGGCAATGCCAAAAGTCAGAATTCTGGCATTTTGGTAGGTGTTCTGTCGGAAGAGAACACAGTTCTGAAACAAGAGTCAAAGATAGTTCGTTAGGCAGAGCTTTTTGACCCAGCATGCTCCCATGAAGTCAGTAAAATGATGTTTCCCATTGTCTTTTGCTGTCTACAGCAGTTCAAGCGACGGTTCTTCATGCTGAAGCAGCAGTCCGACTACACCTACATCCTGGAGATGTACAAAGACGACAAGAAGTCCGACTGCAAGGGCGCCATCTTTCTCGACCTGGCGCAGGAGGTCGTCAGGGTGAGCTGAATAAATTACAGCTAAACCCCCTTTTAAGACCCCCCAATTTAAAACTTCCTCCCTTTTAAGACCGTGTTTTCTCAGACATTTTGTTCATAACTTCTGTCAAATGTAAGACCTGATTATCTCAGATTTTCGGACGTCTTCAAAGGGTGGTTACACTGTATTTGTCTCCATTTTTTTCTCCCATATCTGAGTTTTTTTAAATTGTGACATTTCTAAAACGGGGGGGGGGGGGGGGGGGAGGGGGGGGGGGGGGGGGAGGGGAGGGGGGAGGGGGGGGGGGGCGTGGCATGATGGTGCTGGGTTTGAGCTTCTGTGGTTTTTGAATGTCAAGAATCAGTCATTTAAACAATTCAACTCACTCCAGAGTAAGTTTTGGCGAAGATGCTGATATTTTTATGACATGCAACTTTTAGCAGTCATTTGCAAAATTTCACAAAATACTATTTAACCAGGCCTGTATCTCAACGGTCGCCCGACCGCATGGGGCCTGTTCAAATAACATATTGTAATACAAATCAATCACACATAGACTCCAGTTACACAGAAGTTTCAATGCTGCATTACCAGAATCCATGCTTGTTAATATTTAACAGCATGTTGCAATATTAAACAGGGTGTAAATGCTTTCCATGTGTTTTACTGAAACAGCCTTATGCTCTTGTATTACGCATCAGTCTCCAATAGCGATATAGCTGAAGAGACAATGAGAATGACAAATAATAACCAGCCAACATCTTGTTTCACACATCAGTCTCCTTCTTCTTCTTCTTCTTCTGCGTTCGATGTTGGTGGCCGTGCTAGATCCTCAGACCAGTGGCTGCCAGGAAGTCCGCAGTCTTGCGCAGTTCGTCGGCAGGACCCCAGAGTTTGGCTCCGACACTGGTCTCTTCTTGCCAGAACTTCTGGCGTATTGTCTCTAGATGGGGTCAGTTCTGGAGAATGTGCTCCGGAGTTTGCTCTTCCGAGCCACATTCACAGTGTGCGTCATCCTGGCTGCGGGACACCAGGACGACACCACATCGATCCAAGGATAATTGTACGGCCATATTATCGTGGGAGCGTAGACAGCCGATTTTCTCCCCACGCCAAGTTGGCTGCTGTCTTCCGTCTTCGGTGGTTGAGGTTCTTACTCAGGGTTGCCTCCTCCCCAAGAGTAGCTGCCTTGCTGGGCTGTCGAGTCCACTTTACCCGGGTTTGACGTCGAAGTTTTCCTTCTCGTAGCCTTTGCCTTTCCCAAGGCGCACACAAGGCAGTGCGGGTTTTGAAATCGGAGTTGTCCTTCTCCTAGATGAGCGACCATCCAAGGTTAACGAGCCCCATCTGCCCGAAGCAGCTGGTTTTAAGGCGCCAGTGACCCGCCTGCATCCCTTCTCCTGTTAGTCGAAGACAGGGCCCGCCACGTGAAGGCCAGGAGCTGGATTTGACTGTCAGAGGTGTTTGGAGACACGAAGCCATTTGGAGCATTTCTTGGGAAGTAGGCGCTTATCTCTACTTCCACCCCGGCATAACAGTCCTTGGGCCCCACATCAGTCTCCAATAGCGATATAGCTAAAGAGACAATGACAAATAATAACCAGCCAACATCTTGTTTCACACATCAGTCTCCAATAGCGATATAGCTGAAGAGACAATGACAATGACAAATAATACCCAGCCAACATCTTGTTTCACACATCGGTCTCCAATAGCGATATAGCTGAAGAGACAATGACAATGACAAATAATAACCAGCCAACATCTTGTTTCACAGAACACAAAGAAGGGGAAGTACTGCTTTGAGATTCAGATGAACGATCGGCCGCCGTGCCTGCTGGCCGCAGACAATGAGACTGAGATGACGGAGTGGATTACAACGCTGAACAAAGTCATCAACGCTGCCGACAGTGCCTCACAGCTCTCCAGAGACAGTACTAGAGGTGGGTGTGTCTGTCATTATCATCATTATCAATTACATTTCATTTCATTTCATTTACTGTATTATCCCAAAGCTGGGACATTTGGGTCACTTCCTCCCAGTGGAAAGCTAGCAGCAACAAGAGTGGCGCTACCCAGGTGTCTGCGTGTTTAGGTGTAATCTAGCTGCCACCTGCACTTTATGGCAGAATGACCAAGGTCTTTTGATGGCCACCGCAGATGGGACATGGATACCGTCTCTGAGTCGGCAAATAAAGTTGACCTGTGTCCGTCCCTGCTGGGATTCGAACCTGTTACCTTAGGATCACAAGTCCAGTGCTCTACCCACTGAGCTACCCAGCTCTACCCACTGAGCTACCCAGCTCTACCCACTGAGCTACCCAGCTCTACCCACTGAGCCACCCGGCTCTACCCACTGAGCCACCCGGCTCTACCCACTGAGCTACCTGGCTCTACCCACTGAGCCACCCAGCTCTACCCACTGAGCTACCCAGCTCTACCCACTGAGCTACCCAGCTCTACCCACTGAGCTACCCAGCTCTACCAACTGAGCTACCCAGCTCTACCCACTGAGCTACCCAGCTCTACCCACTGAGCTACCCAGCTCTACCCACTGAGCCACCCAGCTCTACCCACTGAGCTACCCGGCTCTACCCACTGAGCTACCCGGCTCTACCCCCTGAGCTACCCGGCTCTACCCCCTGAGCTACCCGGCTCTACCCACTGAGCTACCCGGCTCTACCCACTGAGCTACCCGGCTCTACCCCCTGAGCTACCCAGCTCTACCCACTGAGCTACCCGGATCTACCCACTGAGCTACCCGGCTCTACCCACTGAGCTACCCGGCTTTACCCACTGAGCTACCCGGCCTTACCCACTGAGCTACCCGGCTCTACCCACTGAGCTACCCAGCTCTACCCACTGAGCTACCCGGCTCTACCCACTGAGCTACCCGGCTCTACCCACTGAGCTACCCGGCTCTACCCACTGAGCTACCCGGCTCTACCCATGAGCTACCAAGCTCTACCAACTGAGCTACCAAGCTCTACCAACTGAGCTACCCAGCTCTACCCACTGAGCTAGCCAGCTCTACCAACTGAGCTACCCAGCTCTACCCACTGAGCTACCCAGCTCTACCAACTGAGCTACCCAGCTCTACCCACTGAGCTACCCAGCTCTACCAACTGAGCTACCCAGCTCTTCCCACTGAGCTACCCAGCTCTACCAACTGAGCTACCCAGCTCTCCCAACTGAGCTACCCAGCTCTACCAACTGAGCTACCCAGCTCTACCAACTGAGCTACCCAGCTCTACCCACTGAGCTACCCAGCTCTACCCACTGAGCCACCCGGCTCTACCCACTGAGCTACCCAGCTCTACCAACTGAGCTACCCAGCTTTACCAACTGAGCTACCCAGCTCTACCCACTGAGCTACCCAGCTCTACCCACTGAGCTACCCAGCTCTACCCACTGAGCTACCCAGCTCTACCCACTGAGCTACCCAGCTCTACCAACTGAGCTACCCTGCCCCCGATGATGGAGAAGAAGACATGATAATGATGATAGTGATGATGAGAGGAGAAGAAAGGGATGATGATGTTAATAATAGTGATGGTTGATGACAATGATGAAAATGATTATGAGGCGGAGGCGAATAATAGCGGTGATGTGGTGGATGATAATGCTGTGGTACCTGGGTTTTTTTTCATTTTCTTCTTCGTCCTATTTATTTTTTCTTTCTGTTTTGTTTTAAATTATTTTCTTCTTTTTTTAAGATCAAGAATGTTTTTTTGGTACCGATTTAGATGTTAAATGTTTTTGTATTGCCTTTGCAGAAGAGACGTCATCCCCAGACAAGCCGGAACAGTACAAGGAGCGCAGCATAGATCATCCAGTGGTTAAGGTAAAACTTACAATCACCATCTTTGCTTCACAGTTCTATGATTGGGCGTACACTGATACAGTGGAACCCTCCTGTTAAGGCCTATAAACATCTGGGAAAAGCATGTTAAAAAAGGTGGCACTCTTGACATGGGAGATAAATGTCCAAATGTTATAAACAGAAAAATGTAAAAACGAAAATCTTGAGAGGGGGGGGGGCGGTTGTTTTAAATTGGGGGTCCAAAAAGTGGTTCCACTGTGCAGTTATGAGCTGTGATTATGTTCAAATCTAGATAAAATTAGACTGACATCCATCAGTTTAGAGGAAAAAAAGTGCCAGAAACAAAATCTGAAAACTTCTTTCTTTTAACGTTTTTTGCCATGTTTTTGTTCAAGTCTAATATACGAATTCCAGGAATAACTCAAGTCAAGTTTTTATTAGCAGTGGAGAGTTGCTTTTCAAACCCACGTGACAAAATAGATCAATCCTTATTGAGTGGTCATTGCCTTACACATGCTGACTGACACTGTGGAAAAAGGCTGCTTAATGCCAGTGATTGGCGTACAATGTCACGCAGGCATGGTTGCCCTTTTTTTTCCAAGAAAAAACAACCCTTTACAGCCCATAAAAACTTGACAGTTATGTCCGAACATCATCTATTGCCGTGAAGTCCCTCAGAGTTTGGTTAATCTGGTGTCATTGCTAAATGTTTCGCTCTCTCTCCCATCCAGGATATCAACAAAAATGAAGTGCTGTTGGTTGCACCTTCAATTGAACTGGTGAAATCTGTTGTGGTTGATTTTCTGATATATATATTCCATGTTTTTGAAGATTTTGTTCCAGTTTGCGGATTGATTTGGGATCGAGTATAATCTCTAATTAAAATGTTGTTCTGTTTGTCAATAAGATTACAAATCTGCTTGGCTTTTATGGACATCGTTTGTTGGTTTCTGTTTTTGTTCATATTTATGTTTTCAAATTTTGATGGTTGCAAGTACTCAGCATTTCTGCATCTTTAGCTTGCTCTCATGTACCCAATTTGAAAGCGAAATTCTATACCAGCCTAAGCTCTGGCTTGTTTTTTGGTTTTTTTTCCTATAAGAATTAAATGGTATGCGTTTGTTTGCGTGCATGTGTTTGTGTGTACCGTATGCACGTGTACGTGCGTGTGTGTGCTTTTAGCAACCAGAACGAGCAAATGACAGTTTTGTAAATGGATTTTACAAAAAGCGAAAGCAGCAGTTTTGGGCAGTGTTCTGCTTTCCCTGGTGGGAGATGTACATGCTCCTCTCAGTATACCTTCTATTTTTGTGAATCTCACCATATATTTTTTTATTTTTTTATCCATATACGCAAGAAATACTTCATTCTTTCATTTGGTCGTTTTTCAGTCTTTCTTTTTTTCTAGATGGTTGGCGTTTATGTTTCAGTACTCCAGAGAGACTGACTCGTCCCTGCTGAAAGCGAGGCAAGAGGGGAGACAGAACCTCTTCTCAGTTTACCCAGATATGAGGGTGAGTCTACTCTGTCTGGACTTGTCAAGTTTGTGTCTGTTGCTCTCTCTGGCTTTCTCTCTCCTGTGTACTTGTGTCCGACTGAGAGGGGTAAAGAGTGTTGTCTGTTGACAACAGGGCATGCTTCTGCAAGACTCAAGACTTTTCTTTTCCCTAAGTAATCCTCAGACTACTGAGCCCTGCTACACCACCCCCCCCCCCCCCCCACAGAGTGAGAGACAGACAGACAGACAGAGAGAGAGAGAGAGAGAGAGAGAGAGAGAGAGAGAGAGAGAGAGAGAGCAAGAGAGAGACAGAAAGAGAGAGAGAGAGAAAGAATGAATAAGGAAAGAATACAGAATATGTGAACATGCAGTCCATTACCTTACAATTCCTCTGTCTCCCCTCAACAGAGAATAATCATGGAGGAGGACTTGGAGGATTTGGAGGATGAGGAGGAGATTGAAGTGTTCCCCAAACCAGTGGCGGAGAGATTTCTTCTCCGGCTGGAGCATCTCCAGACCTCTCTCCAGCTTCTTCTGTCTGACGCTGGAGGTCCCAAGAAACACTGCAACGTAAGCGTAACAGCTCAACACAATTTAATGTCACAAAATCTACACCTTATGTGAAAAGGCTGAGGTTCTTTGGGTTTATTATGTGTATGGACAGTTTATTTGATTTCACATACTGTATCCATCCTAAAAGCTATCCTTGATTGAGCCTAATGTTGATTTCACAAAGACTTCGCAGAGTCTTTGTAACGAAAATTCAGTACCAAAGCTTTGTGCAGCGAGCTTCCTGAAGTAGACTTCGCAAAGTCGACTTTGCCCAATTAAAACCAGGCTTTTCATTTCCAAACCCTGGGTAGATGGATCAGATCTCACCTAAATTCAAAGATTTTAGTAGATTTATATTGTTTCGTTACATTCATAAGATCAGATTTTCTCAGACTTTTTTTTTAGGTCTTAAAAAGGAGGCTCCACTGTACCTGTTATAAATATTTTTCATTTATGATGCCTTTCTACTTCTCCCTTTTTTAGCCGGAACCTTTCTTCGTCACCTTCGCCATCTACGATGTCAAGGAGAGGAAAAAGATCTCGGAGGATTTTCACGTCAACCCCAATGAGCCGGAAATCCAGGCTATGATTCCAGCGGAACTGCTGCGCGTCTTTGATAAGGGAGGGGCGAGAGGTGCCGCTGACGTTAACGGTCTGAAAGACGACTGGGTCTCCAAGTCCCTCAGACAGGTTGGTTGTCTGCATTATTTACCCTATTAGTATTATCCAGATGCTGGCAAATTCGGGTCGCTTCCTCCCAGTGGAAAACAAGAGTCACGCTAACCAGGTTTGTGCGTGTTTGGGTGTATTACTATTAGTCTCCTGCAGTTGTGGCAGAATGATCAAGGTTTTTTACACACCGCTATGGTGACACGGGGGTGGGGCATGGATACCGTCTTTTAGTCTGCTCATAAAGTTGACTTGTGTCCGTCCCTGCCTGGATTCCAATCTGTGACCTTACGATCACATGTCTAGTTCTCTACCAACTGAGCTACCCTGGTCCCCAATCAGGTCAGCACCATAAGTTAAAAGGACAAGTCGCGTAAGGCGAAATTACTACATTTAGTCAAGCTGTGGAACTCACAGAATGAAACTGAACGCACTGCATTTTTTCACAATGACCGTAGTCCGCCGCTAGTGCAAAAGGCAGTGAAAGTGACGAGCCTGTTCAGCGCGGTAGCGGTTGCGCTGTGCTGCATAGCACGCTTTACTGTACCTCTCTTCGTTTTAACTTTCTGAGCGTGTTTTTAATCCAAACATATCATATCTATATGTTTTTGGAATCAGGAACCAACAAGGAATAAGATGAAATTGTTTTTAAAACGATTTCGGAAATTTAATTTTAATCATAATTTTTATATTTTTAATTTTCAGAGCTTGTTTTTAATCCGAATATAACATATTTATATGTTTTTGGAATCAGAACATGATGAAGAATAAAATAAAAGTAATTTTGGATCGTTTTATAAAAAAATAATTTTAATTACAATTTTCAGATTTTTAATGACCAAAGTCATTAATTAATTTTTAAGCCTCCATGCTGAAATGCAATACCGAAGTCCGGCCTTCATCAAAGATTGCTTGGCCACAATTTCAATTAATTTGATTGAAAAATGAAGGTGTGACAGTGCCGCCTCAACTTTTACAAAAAGCCGGATATGACGTCATAAAAGACATTTATCGAAAAAATGAAAAAAACGTCTGGGGATTTCATACCCAGGAACTCTCATGTAAAATTTCATAAAGATCGGTCCAGTAGTTTAGTCTGAATCGCTCTACACACACACACGCACAGACACACACACACACACACACACACACACATACACACACACACACACACCATGACCCTCGTCTCGATTCCCCCTCTATGTTAAAACATTTAGTCAAAACTTGACTAAATGTAAAAAGAAAAAGAGAGACGGAGAGAGAGCACCTTCATGTATTTCTACTACATTTTTTCGGCTTGTAGTGCATTATGGGACGCAGGGATGCACAGTTTGGGGATCCCTGAGATGAATGTTAGTTTGTTGATTCAAGCAAAATGTTCTCATGGTAAGATCTGATACAGCAGGACAAGAAAAACACATTTCATTGTTACCACTGAAAATGGCATACATATAATCATCCCAATTAGATGACAGAGGCATCTTCTTACAGTGCTACCCGTCATGAAAGGACACTTTGGTCCAGTTCAAAGTGTCCCTACATTTCAGGTGGCCTGTAATGACAGGTATATATTTGTCAAAATAATAGACAAAGGGGCCGCACAGGGCAGGTACCACTGTATTAGTAAGTGGCCTGTGAGTGTTAAGATACGCTTAACAACAACTGCTACTTGGCTGGCTTTTACTTAGTTTAAACATTCTGTCTGACTCTTACAGGGAATTTTCTCGGTGGTGCGACGTCACTCGGAGATATTCCTGGTGGCGCGTGTGGAGAAGGTCCTGCAGGGGGCGCTGTCGCAGTGCCTGGAGCCCTACCTGAAAGGCCCCGACCGCAAGATGGCGCTCAAGGTCCACAACTCTGTCAAGCACTACTGTGCCGGCATCGGCCACTACCGCATGCCCTTCGCCTGGTCTGCTAGGTGAGAACAAGTAAAACTCTCACATACACAAAATGTCGCTATTTGTACAGTCAAACCCCTTCCTTTCAAGACCTTCACAAAATCGGAAAATATCAGATCTTAAAAAGGAGGGAGTCTTAAAAAGGAGGGAGTCTTAAAAAGGAGGGAGTCTTAAAATGGAGGGAGTCTTAAAAAGGAGGGAGTCTTAAAATGGAGGGAGTCTTAAAAAGGAGGGAGTCTTAAAAAGGAGGGAGTCTTAAAAAGGAGGGAGTCTTAAAATGGAGGGAGTCTTAAAATGGAGGGAGTCTTAAAAAGGAGGGAGTCTTAAAATGGAGGGAGTCTTAAAAAGGAGGGAGTCTTAAAATGGAGGGAGTCTTAAAAAGGAGGGAGTCTTAAAATGGAGGGAGTCTTAAAAAGGAGGGAGTCTTAAAATGGAGGGAGTCTTAAAAAGGAGGGAGTCTTAAAAAGGAGGGAGTCTTAAAAAGGAGGGAGTCTTGAAAAGGAGGGAGTCTTAAAAAGGAGGGAGTCTTAAAATGGAGGTAGTCTTAAAATGGAGGGAGTGTTAAAATGGAGGGAGTCTTAAAAAGGAGGGAGTCTTAAAATGGAGGGAGTCTTAAAAAGGAGGGAGTCTTAAAATAGAGGGAGTCTTAAAAAGGAGGTACATTCACAGAGGTTGTGAACAGAAAGTCTGAAAATGCAAGGTCTTAAAAGGGGAGAAGTCTTAAACTGGGGGGTCTTAAAAGGGGGTTCCACTGTATTGGGATTTAGAAATGAAGGCTTTTGTGTCGGTAATGTACTGAGAAAGGAACACAGATTAATACAATAGTGCTTGTGCTTTAGATTCAGTATTAGGATAAAGCCTCAAATCAACTGTGCAAAGTTTACTTCACCCCCCGCGGGTTAGGGGGAAGAATTTACCCGATGCTCCCCAGCATGTCGTAAGAGGCGACTAACGGATTCTGTTTCTCCTTTTACCCTTGTTAAGTGTTTCTTGTATAGAATATAGTCAATGTTTGTAAAGATTTTAGTCAAGCAGTATGTAAGAAATGTTAAGTCCTTTGTACTGGAAACTTGCATTCTCCCAGTAAGGTCATATATTGTACTACGTTGCAAGCCCCTGGAGCAATTTTTTGATTAGTGCTTTTGTGAACAAGAAACAATTAACAAGTGGCTCTATCCCATCTCCCCCCCCCCTTTCCCCGTCGCGATATAACCTTCGTGGTTGAAAACGACGTTAAATACCAAATAAAGAAAGAAAGAAAGTTTACTTGGCCAAGCTTGCTGTATGGCACTTTGGCACTGAATGTTTGGCAAGAAGACTTCGCAAAGCTGATTTCAGGCTCAATTGAGAACAGTCTTAAGACTGCTGAACAATACCGGCATGGTTGGCCTGGTGGTAAGGCGTCTGTCCCATGATCGGGAGGTCGTGGGTTTGAACCCTGGCCGGGTCATACCTAAGACTTTAAAATTGGCAATCTAGTGGCTGCTCCGCCTGGCATAATGGGGTTAGTGCTAGGACTGGTTGGTCCGGTGTCAGAATAATGTGACTGGGTGAGACATGAAGCCTGTGCTGCGACTTCTGTCTTGTGTGTGGCGCACGTTATATGTCAAAGCAGCACCGCCCTAATATGGCCCTTCGTGGTCGGCTGGGCGTTAAGCAAACAAACAAACAAACAAACTGCTGAACAATCTAACTGGCTTACCATACCGCTTTGTAGCAGAAGAGAAGGCTTTTATGTTGTCCCAGTTTTTGTGCAAAACATTCTGGTCTTTATCTTCTATTGAACCTTTCTCTGCATGGTTTTGGGAGGATCAGAGGGGGAAATAAGCCTACCAATAAGTAGTGTGGAACACGGTATTTAAAAAAAATTCTCTCTCTCTCTCTCTCTCTCTCTCTCTCTCTCTCTCTCTCTCTCTCTCTCTCTCTCTCTCTTTGTCTCTCTCTCTCGCTCTCTCTCTGTCTCTCTGTCTCTCTATCTGTCTCTGTCTCTCTCTCTGTCTGTCTCTCTCTCTCTCTCTCTCTCTCTCTCTCTCTCTCTCTCTCTCTCTCTCTCTCTCTCTCTCTCTCTCTCTCTCTCTCTCTCTCTCTCTCTCTCTCTCTCTCTCTCTCTCTCTTTCTTTTTATCAGTATTGTAATCTGCATGTTATGTTATGCTCCGGCCTTACTTGTAGGCGAACGGTATGTTATATGTCTGTCTCTCTGTTATGTCCTAATGTTGGGTATATATGTCTTGTATTCTTGCCATTTACATATTTATTATACATGTTGAAGGATGAATGATGTTACATTGTAGACGGATGCATGTTATTGATTAAAAGCCCCACAATGATGTGCTTGGCAAATACTAAAAAAAAAAAATTCTGCTAGTCACATGTTTAAATCTTCAGTTGACTCTTTTTTGTTGACAACACTGTTTTCAGACCACTGGCTTCAACCATGATCGGATCGTCCACCATACCGCTGTATCGCTACGAAGGGTCAAAGTTCACAGACGACGAGATCATCAAGCAGCTGGAAGACTTCAAGAAGTAGGTTGACTTTTTCCCGTCAATTTTCTTCTTTTTATTATACATGTATCATAATGGCATTCGACGAACACCCCTTCCCCAAATTGGCTAGTTGCCTTTTTACTTCCACTTTTATGGGCATAATTCTACATCAGTACACACACATGGAAATACACATGCATACACACGCACACACGCACGCACACACACACACACAGCACACACACACACACACACACACACACACACACACACACACACACACACAGCACAAACAAAAAAACGGCATTCAATTTTTCAACCTACTTTTATCCAAGTCAGCCCTTTTCAGTAAAATCGTTTCATGGTTGTGATAAGAGCCAAGATTGAAATTGAAGCTAACCTGTCCTCGCTTTCACAGACAGGAGAAAGCTGCCAAGCTTCAGGTGATTCCCGGAGAATTGAAGATTCACTTTGACCAGCTGAATGCCGACCAGTCACCAGACAGTGAGTGTGGCAGTTACAGAGTTGGAACCCCCCCCCCCCCCCCTTTTTTTTGAGACCACCCAATTTAAGACTCTCTCCCTTGTTAGACCGTGTTTTCTCTGACTTTCTGTTCATAACCTCTGGAAATTTACCACCATTTTCTTCTTCTTGTCGTTCGCTAACATGGAGCCCGGCGCTGCACCTGCCTGGCGAGCACCATAACGTGCATTTTGGACTGTCGACATTTCATTTTTGCAATTTGCGTGGATCTATGGTTGGTTAAGGTGCGCCTGTTGGCCCAGATCCTCCGACTTCAGCCTACCACCGTTTTAAGATCCACTCCTTGTTAAGACCTCATTTTCTTCAGTGTTTGAAGATCTTAACAGGGGGTTCCACTGTACTAGCAAAGGGGGGTCTGTTAGCTGAATAGACCAATTCCCGAAATATCTCTGCTCGGTTTTTATGTATTTTAAAAGAGTGATTACTCTTGAAATTCCCCCGAAAGCGGCGTATGGCTGCCTGAATGGTGGGGTAAAAACGGTCATACACGTAAAAACCCACTCGTGCAAATTTGTGAGTGAACGTGGGAGTTTCAGCCCATGAGCGAAGAAGAAGAAGATTACTGTTGAAAAATATGATGCACACTTTCCCACATGGTTGCTGAATCTGTTTACTGGGGGACACGATCACAATCAAAAACTTGACTAAATGTAAAAACCAACCAACTGATATAGGAATGTTGTTCAAGGGATTGTGTTGGGAGCGTGATTGTGCATGAACACTTACTTGTACGTACTCAAGGGAACTGATAAGACATCAAAGAATTGTATTCAAGTTCCCCAAAAAGCAGCATATAGCTGCCTAATTGGCGGAGTAAAAACGGTCATACTGTTGACCCGTGATTTGTAAAAAATGTTAAACTCGCATGCACATGTTTGTGACGGACACACCGACAGACAGACACATCTGTGCTTATCACGTTTCGAAATCGAATAACAAAAAAAATAACATGCAGATTTACTCACACACTTGCATTTTCATATGTATTTTTGGCCTGGGATCCCTTTGTGGTTGACTGGGCTCTAAACAACAAATATTAATAATAATAATAAAAGGCATGTATTACTTTGTGGAATGCGATTTTTTTTACATTTATACAAATCGCGGTTTTAGGTTCGACGTAATTTGTCAAATGTTTTTACATTTTTACAAATCACATGTTAACACATGTACACATAAAAAACCACTCGTGCAAAAAACAGAAGAAGAAAGAAGGAGAGGTATTGAAGTACTTGCAGGGATTCATGTTTCAGCCTGGAATTTTCTGTGTTTGAAATAGTGTTCTCTGCATCGAATAGTGTTTGTGTTTAAAAATCCACGTTGAATCTAGCATGACGACTTCCATGCGTTTCAGGCACCCTGACGTCAAGCCTAGTGCGCATCAAGCCATTTGCGGATCCTCCGACAGAGGGGCCGACATTTGAGGTGGAAGAGTTCTTGCCCAAGAAAGCCTCCCTTTGCTCCACCTTCGATTACTACGTGAACCACCTGTACGTCTACCCCCTGTCGCTCAAGTACGACAGCCAGAAAACCTTCGCCAAGGTACGGTCTTGTCTTAGTTGTCACAGAGTAAATCAAATCAAAATCAAATCAAATTAACTTTATCATCTCACATGGAGAAATGTCAGTGGTGGTACATGTAACATAAAGACAAAGGAAAGACTACAGCATCAAGAGTACGCTCTGGTTTTCATGGCAGTGGAGAAATGTCAGTGGTGGTGCATATAACATAGAGACAAACGAAAGACTACAGCATCAAGAGTACGCTCTGGTTTTCATGGCAGTGGAGAAATGTCAGTGGTGGTGCATATAACATAGAGACAAACGAAAGACTACAGCATCAAGAGTACGCTCTGGTTTTCATGGCAGTGGAGAAATGTCAGTGGTGGTGCATATAACATAAAGACAAACGAAAGACTACAGCATCAAGAGTACGCTCTGGTTTTCATGGCAGTGGAGAAATGTCAGTGGTGGTACATGTAACATAAAGACAAACGAAAGACTACAGCATCAAGAGTACGCTCTGGTTTTCATGGCAGTGGAGAAATGTCAGTGGTGGTACATGTAACATAGAGACAAACGAAAGACTACAGCATCAAGAGTACGCTCTGGTTTTCATGGCAGTGGAGAAATGTCAGTGGTGGTACATATAACATAAAGACAAACAAAAGACTACAGCATCAAGAGTACGCTCTGGTTTTCATGGCAGTGGAGAAATGTCAGTGGTGGTGCATATAACATAGAGACAAACGAAAGACTACAGCATCAAGAGTACGCTCTGGTTTTCATGGCAGTGGAGAAATGTCAGTGGTGGTGCATATAACATAGAGACAAACGAAAGACTACAGCATCAAGAGTACGCTCTGGTTTTCATGGCAGTGGAGAAATGTCAGTGGTGGTGCATATAACATAGAGACAAACGAAAGACTACAGCATCAAGAGTACGCTCTGGTTTTCATGGCAGTGGAGAAATGTCAGTGGTGGTGCATATAACATAAAGACAAACGAAAGACTACAGCATCAAGAGTACGCTCTGGTTTTCATGGCAGTGGTACCTGCCATGTACGGTTTGTGTTTGTGTGCGTGCATGCGTGTCCACACGTGTGTATTTGTGTGTGTAAACATAAGACGATACTTGCCCAGGTTGTCAGAGAGTGTTAATTATCATGACAGTTGTAGTCTCAGTTGTTACGATGTAGGAAAGTGGTGCCATCACAAAGAGACCATTTTCAGAAATGGTTCTGTCCGGATTGTATGGGTTGTAAGTTGTTGTGCCTTTTTCTTGTTTGTTTCTTCGCTGACGCCATTTGCTTGTGGGTGTTTAATTTCAAACTGCGTTGTTTCAGGCTCGCAACATTGCGTGCTGTGTGGAGCTGAGAGACAGCGATGATGAGAAGGCTGCTCCTTTGAAGGTAACATTAACAACACTTTATTGTCCATTAAAATGAACACATTAAAATGGAAAATTGTCTTCGACACATCTAACCTGCCTGTCAAAGATTATAAAATACACATCGAAATAAGAATTACAGGAACATTAAAAAAAAAGCACATAAAACACATAGGTACATGTCATTGTATTTTCACATAACCAAGCATACTTTTTCTCTCTGTCTCAATTCTAGTTTCCTAACCAGCAAAGTAACTGAATAATGATCATTACTAAATAAGATATTGTTTAAAATTTGGGAATTGAGTATTTTAAATACCAGATGTAAGTCTGAAATGCTGTCATAATGTGAGAAGTTAGAATACAGTACTTTCAGATCTATGAGAATTTTAAAATACCCAACGCAAGTCTGAAATGCTGTTGTAATGTTACAAGTTAAAATGCAGTACTTTCAGATCTTTGAGTATTCTAAAGTACCAGACGTGAATTTCAAATGTTACAAGTAAAAATTCAGTACTTTCAGATCTATGAGTATTTCAAAATACCCAACAATAGTTTGAAATGCTGTTACAAGTTAAAATACAGTACTGTCAGATCTATGTCTTAATGGATTTAAGAAAGTGTCATCATGTGTTGTGTATTTTCAGCGAATTTACGGCTTGCCAGGAATGTCAGTATTCACAACATTGGCCAACACCTCTGTGCAACACCACTCTACCACGCCAAACTTCATGGAAGAGGTCAGGAATTGTAATGATTAAACTTCAACTGATTGTAATTTGAATATTTGTCCCATCGTTGTTGGTTACCAGACAAATGAAGCATGAGCTTTTGGGAACGATATGGGACATGTTTTCTATCTGTCTAAATCATCTCAAGCCATTTTTCTTAAACCTGCCAGAAGTTTTGAACCGCTGAAGATTTTTTTATATTCAGTTTTTTGTTCGTTATTACTTAGACAGACTTAGAAAATGTTATTATCTCAAAGCAAGATGCCATGGGCGCTGGTAGTAAGATTGCAGGAAAACTATCACGACTGTATGGTATTAACTGGCCTAAAAAGTGTATTCATTTTGTCCAGCTGTTTTTGTGGTTCACTTTTGTCTAGTCAAAGATACAAAAAGCATCTGCAGTTTCTGTCCATACATACCCCAAACTCTCAATCATTCCTCCCTGTAAAATCGACAAGTCTGGCAGTGGAACAAAATGCAGATGTGGATGGAGCAGGGAATTCTGGGACAATGCGGTGTGAGAGCACACTGGGGCAAGGAACAAGAGTCGGGACAGGCAACAAACAAACAAAACAAACAAATCATTCCTCCCTTTTTTGTTGTAGGTAAAGTTGTCACTACCAGTTCAGCTTCACGACCGACACCACCTGCTGTTCCGTTTCTACCACATCAGCTGCGAGGGATCCAGGAGCGGGAGTCGACTGTCTGGCGCAGCCGTCAAAAAGAAAGACGGCATCGAAACCCACGTGGGTTACGCCTGGATGCCGATTCTACACGACGGAAGGTGTGTTGTTGTATATGGGGTGCATAGATACTGTAACAGATGGGGCTTTTAGCTGAAATATACATTCCTTATCCTGTATAAACGAGTATAAGCACTGCCACAGATCTTTACATGGGGTAAGAACCACTTTTCACTTGGGTGCATACCAAAAGTGAGTATCCACTCACCCAGTACAGTGGAACCCCCTTTTAAGACCTCGACAAATCTGAGAAAATCAGGTCTTAACAAGGAGGGAGTCTTAGAACGGAGTTTAAGGACAGAAGGTCTGAAAAACAAATTCTGTACACAAATTCGAACTCTGCACAAAAGCAGTAAGTTTTTGGTAAGGGCTGAGTGAAAACGCATGGGCCGATCTGGGGTGGTTGACAAGATGATGTACATGAGAAAAGTATCTTTCATTTAATTTTTGTATTATTCTTTTTATATTTAGTCAAGTTTTGACTAAATATTTTAACATCGAGGGGGAATCGAAACGAGGGTCGTGGTGTATGTGTGTGTGTGTGTGTGTGTGCGTGCGTGCGTGTAGAGCGATTCAGACCAAACTACTAGACCGATCTTTATGAAATTTGACATGAGAGTTCCTGGGATTGATATCCCCATACGTTTTTTTCATTTTTTTGATAAATGTCTTTGATGACGTCATATCCGGCTTTTCGTGAAAGTTGAGGCGGCACTGTCACGCCCTCATTTTTCAACCAAATTGGTTGAAATTTTGGTCAAGTAATCTTCGACGAAGCCCGGGGTTCGGTATTGCATTTCAGCTTGGTGGCTTAAAAATTAATTAATGACTTTGGTCATTAAAAATCTGAAAATTGTAAAAAAAAATAAAAATTTATAAAACGATCCAAATTTACGTTTATCTTATTCTCCATCATTTGCTGATTCCAAAAACATATAAATATGTTATATTCGGATTAAAAACAAGCTCTGAAAATTAAATATATAAAAATTATTATCAAAATTAAATTGTCCAAATCAATTCAAAAACACTTTCATCTTATTCCTTGTCGGTTCCTGATTCCAAAAACATATAGATATGATATGTTTCGATTAAAAACACGCTCAGAAAGTTAAAACAAAGAGAGGTACAGAAAAGCGTGCTATCCTTCTTAGCGCAACTACTACCCCGCTCTTCTTGTCAATTTCACTGCCTTTGCCATGAGCGGTGGACTGACGATGCTACGAGTATACGGTCTTGCTGAAAAATGGCAGCTACTTGACTAAATATTGTATTTTCGCCTTACGCGACTTGTTATTGAACTGCTTTTAGCTATGAAAGAAACGTAAGGGCCAAAAACTGAGGCGAAAATTTGAAATGATTGAAATGGTGGATTGTGTGCAGGGTGGTGGTTGGGGACCGTGCCATACCTGTGGCTAGCCATCTACCTGCCGGCTACCTGGCCCATGATGTTCTCTCACCTGGACGAGGGGTACGTTTTCTGTTGTGATGGTAGTGGTGGTTGTGACTTGTTTTCAACATTTTGTGGCTTTTGTGTGTTGCAAAATAGGAAAACCTAAGCACAAGTTGTTACAGTTTGTATGACCTACATATAAGTGGTGTTAATGAAGACAGATAATGTTGTTTTACACCCTGACGGGGAAACCATTAGGGCATATTCCCTGGTGTTATCCCCACTTTAGATGAGATACACAAGTGTCTGCGTGTTTTGGTGTAATCAGCCACCTGCACTTATGGCAGAATGATTGAGGTCTTTTACGTGCCACTGTGGTGACCTGGGGTGGGACATGGATACCATCTCTGAGTCTGCACACAAAGTTGACCCGTGTCTGTCTTGGTCTGGATTCGAACCCGTGACACCCTAGGACCACAAGTCCAGTGCTCTGCCACCTGAGCTACACGGCTCCCTCTATTTGATGACAGTGTTTTACTCAGTGTGTATACCATATTTGTTGCTTTATCTGCACAATACAAACTCATTGTTCTTCTAATGTAAACGTTGGTTTGCTTTTTGTTTTCTGCAGACTGCAGGTGGTCCTGATGTGAAGTTCGTGGAAGGGGGCCGGCCACTGTTCAGGGTTCATCTTCACCTGGTTTCTACTGTTTACACACAGGTAAGCGAGTGTGGCATCTTTGAGAGTACAGCGGGTGCTATGAGGAATAATCCACTTTTATCCCTTTCACTCACTTCTTCAATCAGTTTGTCTCACCTTTAGGCACAAAGTGATTGACTTGGCATAGTCATTAGTTGCTGTTGTCTCACCTTTAGGCACAAAGTGATTGACTTGGCATAGTCATTAGTTGCTGTTGTCTCACCTTTAGGCACAAAGTGATTGACTTGGCATAGTCATTAGTTGCTGTTGTCTCACCTTTAGGCACAAAGTGATTGACTTGGCATAGTCATTAGTTGCTGTTGTCTCACCTTTAGGCACCAAGTGATTGACTTGGCATAGTCATTAGTTGCTGTTGTCTCACCTTTAGGCACCAAGTGATTGACTTGGCATAGTCATTAGTTGCTGTTGTCTCACCTTTAGGCACCAAGTGATTGACTTGGCATAGTCATTAGTTGCTGTTGTCTCACCTTTAGGCACAAAGTGATTGACTTGGCATAGTCATTAGTTGCTGTTGTCTCACCTTTAGGCACAAAGTGATTGACTTGGCATAGTCATTAGTTGCTGTTGTCTCACCTTTAGGCACCAAGTGATTGACTTGGCATAGTCATTAGTTGCTGTTGTCTCACCTTTAGGCACCAAGTGATTGACTTGGCATAGTCATTAGTTGCTGTTGTCTCACCTTTAGGCACCAAGTGATTGACTTGGCATAGTCATTAGTTGCTGTTGTCTTACCTTTAGGCACCAAGTGATTGACTTGGCATAGTCATTAGTTGGTGATGTCTTTCCTTTAGGCACAAAGTGATTGACTTGGCATAGTCATTAGTTGCTGTTGTCTGTCTTTACACCACTTGCTGCTATTTCCCTTTGCTATGTCTTTCAGAACTGTAAAATGTAGGAAGTAAGGAAAGAAGAGGAAGGAATGAAGGTACAAAATCTCTTGAAAGTCATTTTGTTGGCATCAGTTTTCTTGTGTTTATGGATTTAGATACCAGGAAGTTGAGTTGGTACAAGAATATCGATGCATGAAGTGTTTATGTTTCACCATTTCAGGATCAACATCTTGACAACTTCTTCCATCACTGTGAAAAGCTGGAGGATGGTTCCTCATTGGCTGAAGACATGAACAGTATCAACAAAATCAAGGTACATCTTCATACGCTCTCAATCTGGGGCTTTGTGTTTACAAGCTTTCTAGCTGTTGTATTGTTCACAACAATAGAAATTCCTTCCAGGGAAAAAAATTTTGAGGTGTTTGTAGTGGGTGGGTCAGAGGGAATATTTAAAAACACTGACATATCATTTTTCTTCTTCTTCTTCTTCTGCATTCATGGTCTGAAACTCTCAGGTACACTCGTACTTACACACCAGTGGGATTTTGCATGCATGACCGTTTTTACCCTGCCATTTAGGCAGCCATATGCCAGTTTCGGGGGATGCATGCACGGTATTTTCGTGTTTCTAGAACCAACCAAACTCTTGATTCAAAGATTGTCTGAAAGTCTTCCAGATATTCCAAAACACTGACATCGCATGTACCAATAGACTGTCTTGAAGTCTGTGTGTAAGTCGACCAAATCAACCAAAAGTGTCACACACTTACAGAATAATAATAATAATAATGCAAACTTTTATAGCGCTATTCTAGAAAATTGTCTACTCTTAGCGCTTTACAATACATACATCGACCAAGCATACTATACACGCACAGGCAAAGAAACCGACCAAACATAACCAACAAACTATACATGCACAGGCAAAGAAAACGACCAAACATACAATACACGCACAGGCAAAAATAACGACCAAACATAAACAAACATACTATAACCAAACATAACCAACATACTATACGCACGCAGGCAAAGAGAACAATCAGCACATATAATTATTACTGACATCTAATAATGCAGGCATACAGTGACAATCCAATACACAGCCTAAGCACATGAACCACAATAGGCGTCTATATAAAAACGTGTCAACAGTACTATTTACACACACACAGACAGTGCTGACACAAAGCGCAGAAAATGTATATACGCATGTGGCAGTGAAATAGCTCATTCGGTAGCGGCGCTGACTTCAAACACCAGTTGTCATTATTGGCGTTGGTGCGATCCCCACGTTCGACAAGGGATTTATTTCTCAGAGTCAACTTTGTGAGACTCTCTTCGGTGGCCGAACACCCCCGTATGCACGCATGCGTACGATAACGAACCCAAGTTCACAGCAAAAGTCTCAGGGCTTTGGAACATCATCAATACACGCATGCAGGAACAAGTTTTAAAAATGGGTAGCGCCGAACTGAATGGCCGCTCGCTTGCCCCAGTGAGAAAGCAACCTGAATTTCCATGAGGGTAACCTCACAGGAATACAGTGGAACGCCCCATTGCAAACCTCCTAAAATCTGAAAAAATTAGGTCTTGAATAAGCGAGTCTTAAAAGGGAGGTAAATTTACTAAAGCTTTGCACAGAAAGTCTAAAAAAAAAGAGGGTCTTAAAAGGGAGGTAGTCTTAAATTTGGGGGGTCTTAAAAGGGGGGGTTCCACTGTATACAAAATCTCATCCTTATGCAAAGATGTGTGTGTTTCAGTCGCTGCTGGCGGTGGAGACGGAGGTGTACGTGCAGTTCTTGCCCACCTTGCTCAACCAGCTCTTCCTGCTCCTCACCTCCACCGCCTGCGAGGACGTCGCTCTCAACATCGCTCGGTATGGCACAACAACAAAAAGTAGCGCAAATTAAAATAAACAGTGACTTACTTGACTTATTCCTGTAGACTCCCTGTGGAGCATAGGGCCGCATTGTTGCGGTTTCTGTAGCAAGTTGGTTTTTTGGCGGGGTGGAGTTGCTAACCCCACGCCCAACCCTCCTCCTTTATCCGGGCTTGGGACCGGCTGAAAGACCTTTAGGGTGCATCCAGGCGGAGTTAAAAAAATAAACAGTATTTATTTGAAATAAAAATACTGTACTCACGTGTTTGACGAAGACGAAACGAATAACAAATCACGACGTTTCGACCACTAGGGTCTTCCTCAGGCACAAAACACAGAACAAGGAATACAACAGACGACAGACGACAGACGACAGACGGCAGACGACAGAACAGAAAGCAGATCTACAGTTTGACGTATTTATTTGATTCTATGCAGCATTGTTATTTGCAATTATCTGAATAAAATTGTTAAAACGAAATAAACAAATTTGTACAAAAATTATAATCTAAACAACGAAATGACTTTTTCTTGTTTTTGGATTCTGAATGTTAAGTAAAGCTTGAGATGGTAGCGGCTGATGAGTTTGTGCTGATGGCAAGGTCTGTGTTTTGTAGTTTGTGCTGATGACAAGGTCTGTGTTTTGCAGTTTGTGCTGATGGCAAGGTCTGTGTTTTGCAGTTTGTGCTGATGGCAAGGTCTGTGTTTTGTAGTTTGTGCTGATGGCAAGGTCTGTGTTTTGCAGTTTGTGCTGATGGCAAGGTCTGTGTTTTGCAGTTTGTGCTGATGGCAAGGTCTGTGTTTTGCAGTTTGTGCTGATGGCAAGGTCTGTGTTTTGCAGTTTGTGCTGATGGCAAGGTCTGTGTTTTGCAGTTTGTGCTGATGACAAGGTCTGTGTTTTGCAGGGTGCTGATTCACATTGTGGCACAGATACACGAATCGGACAAACTGGAAGTGCTGGATAAGTATGTCAAGGTGAGTTCAAGGTCATCGTATGAAACATTATAGGGGAATCTGCATCTGTAATTATCCGGAAGAGAACAAAGTCTCTGCATTGGTTGTGGTTCATTGGTTGTGGTTCATTGGTTGTGGTTCATTGGTTGTGGTTCATTGGTTGTGGTTCATTGGTTGTGGTTCATTGGTTGTGGTTCATTGGTTGTGGTTCATTGGTTGTGGTTCATTGATTTATTTTGTTCTTGATTTAGTCCACTAAGGTCGTAGATTTGTGTGATAGTTTTGAGGTCTGTTTAGGTGTGATTTGATTGACGGTGTGTAAACTGTTATACAGTTGTGGGTGTTCAGTCTACGTCATTTTACTTTGATGCATGTTAAAATTAGAGGGAGAGTAAGAAAACAGTACAAGATTTTGATTGGTAAAAATGTTTGTTTATTTATTTTTTATTATTATTTTTTGTACTTTTTTTATTGGTTTTACTCTATCGGATGTCTTCTGTTGCTACTTGCAAATGTTCTACACTTTTATCGCATCTCAGTTTTACTTCTTTTTTCTGCAGTATGTTTTCCGGCCGCCAGCAGTAGCCAAGGGCAGCAACCAGCGTACAGTGCACGAGGAAGTGGCCAAGCAGCTGACCAGTATTCTGCGGCCGTCTCAGAACGACCCCCAGCTCATCAACTCTTTCCTCAACCACGCCGCCTTCTTCTTCGACATTCTGCTCAAGAGCATGACGCTCTTCCTGATCGACACGGAGAGAATCAAGGTGAGGGTTGTCATGAAGACACGGTGCACGGCTGTTCGTGGCTTGCATTAAATTACATATTCTTACTCCTACTCACATTTGGGTATAACAAGCAAGCGAGCCTAACAGTGTGCTGGCTACAGCTGTTGGTAGCCAAATGATTCCCTCTGCCTTGGCTATTTTTAACTCGCACTAAAATCGAAAATTTCAATAATAAATGTTCATTTGATTAATATAATGTTACTAAAACAGTCTCAAGCTATTTGTTTGTTTTCTTCCCCACAGATGCCAAGGAACGAGCGTTTCTCGTCGGACTGCCAGTACCGCCTGCAGCAGCTCCTCCACACAGTGACGCTGCACATCACGCAGAAAGTTCGCGAAAATCCGAAGGAGGCCAGGATGGCCAATCTGAGTCAGGCCAACTTCGTCAAGGTATACTGTTTTTGTATTTTGTTTGTTTGGTGGTGGTTGTTTTTTCAATTATTTTAATTTTATTTTTTTATTTTTTATTTTTTAGGTGCTCCCTCTTTCAATCAATCAATCAATGAGGCTTATATCGCGCATATTCCGTGGGTACAGTTCTAGGCGCTCTGCAGTGATGCCGTGTGAGATGAAATTTTATACGGCCAGTAGATTGCAGCCATTTCGGCGCATATTTACCTTTCGCGGCCTATTATTCCAAGTCACACGGGTATAGGTAGACAATTATTAACTGTGTCTAAGCAATTTTGCCAGGAAAGACCCTTTTGTCAATCGTGGGATCTTTAACGTGCACACCCAATGTAGTGTACACGGGGGGAGGGTTCGGACACCGAAGAGAGTCTGCACACAAAGTTGACTCTGAAATAAATTTCCGCCGAACCTGGGATCGAACTCACGCTGACAGCGGCCAACTGGATACAAATCCAGCGCGCTACCGACTGAGCTACATCCCCGCCCGGCTAGATGTAAAATAGCAGATCACTGCATAATCTATTAGCCTCGTCTAGTAAAGAATTGTCATTGTCATCAATTGTGTGAAGGACATGATACTACAGTTTTCGTTGATGCCTGAAATGTCTCATTGGTTGTCTGAGGAGAGGGTTTTCTGAACAATATTTTCAGGTTAACCCTTCTCGAGCAAAAATGTGAATTGGTTTGCTTTTTGTTTGCTTTGTTTTGTTGTGAGCAAAACACATTGTACTTCTGTTTGGTGATCTGATTCATGTTTTGCTTTGATCTGCTGTCACTAAAAGCAACATGTGTTCTGTTCTTACAGTCCTGCTGTCACTAAAAGCAACGTGTGTTCTGTTCTTACAGTCCTGCTGTCACTAAAAGCAACGTGTGTTCTGTTCTTACAGTCCTGCTGTCACTAAAAGCAACGTGTGTTTTGTTCTTACAGTCCTGCTGTCACTAAAAGCAACGTGTGTTCTGTTCTTTCAGTCCTGCTGTCACTAAAAGCAACGTGTGTTTTGTTATTACAGTCCTGCTGTCACTAAAAGCAACGTGTGTTTTGTTCTTACAGTCCTGCTGTCACTAAAAGCAACGTGTGTTCTGTTCTTACCGTCCTGCTGTCACTAAAAGCAACGTGTGTTCTGTTCTTACCGTCCTGCTGTCACTAAAAGCAACGTGTGTTCTGTTCTTACCGTCCTGCTGTCACTAAAAGCAACGTGTGTTCTGTTCTTACCGTCCTGCTGTCACTAAAAGCAACGTGTGTTCTGTTCTTACAGTCCTGCTGTCACTAAAAGCAACGTGTGTTCTGTTCTTACAGTCCTGCTGTCACTAAAAGCAACGTGTGTTCTGTTCTTACCGTCCTGCTGTCACTAAAAGCAACGTGTGTTCTGTTCTTACAGTCCTGCTGTCACTAAAAGCAACGTGTGTTCTGTTCTTACCGTCCTGCTGTCACTAAAAGCAACGTGTGTTCTGTTCTTACCGTCCTGCTGTCACTAAAAGCAACGTGTGTTCTGTTCTTACCGTCCTGCTGTCACTAAAAGCAACGTGTGTTCTGTTCTTACCGTCCTGCTGTCACTAAAAGCAACGTGTGTTCTGTTCTTACCGTCCTGCTGTCACTAAAAGCAACGTGTGTTTTGTTATTACAGTCCTGCTTCACCCTGATGGACAGAGGTTACGTGTTCAGACTGGTCTCAAAATATGTGGAGAACTTTGTCCCTGGAGAGCAGAAGGTAACAGTGTTTTATTCCTAAATATTAGAAATAGGGTTTTGTGTTATATTATACAAGAGTTAACAATTTTTTTTTAAACATAAAACAAATACCAGCAAAGAAGGATGCTTACCGCCTGGAATGAAAAAAAAAAAAAGTAAATACAAAAAATGTAGCTAATGATTTTGAGAACAAGATAGTAGCCAAAAGAGAAAGAACACAAACTGTGCAACAGTGTGTCAACTTTAACGAAATTTGACATCAGAACCACAAAGAATCAAACTTGTTCTGTTTACAGCCGCTGTACGATCTGAAATTTGAGTTCCTGCGGATCGTGTGTAGCCACGAGCACTACATCCCCCTCTCCCTGCCCCTCATGCGACGAGGACAGATCAAGAACTTCAGAGGTAAGTTGCCGCTCAGAGAATATTGGTATTGGCAGGGGGAAAAGTTGTAAAGTTTTATTGTCTTGTGATAGTGAAATGAGAGTTGGTATAGCTTCACCAGACCCCTGTGACTGTGAAATGACAGTTGGTATAGCTTCACCAGACCCCTGTGACTGTGAAATGAGAGTTGGTATAGCTTCACCAGACCCCTGTGACTGTGAAATGACAGTTGGTATAGCTTCACCTGACCCCTGTGACTGTGAAATGACAGTTGGTATAGCTTCACCTGACCCCTGTGACTGTGAAATGAGAGTTGGTATAGCTTCACCAGACCCCTGTGACTGTGAAATGACAGTTGGTATAGCTTCACCAGACCCCTGTGATAGTGAAATGAGAGTTGGTATAGCTTCACCTGACCCCTGTGACTGTGAAATGAGAGTTGGTATAGCTTCACCTGACCCCTGTGACTGTGAAATGACAGTTGGTATAGCTTCACCAGACCCCTGTGACTGTGAATGAGATGTGTATACAGTGGAACCCCCTTTTTAAGTCATTCCAAAATCTGAGAACATCACGTCTTATAAGAGAGGGAGTTTTATTAGACACTTGGAACAGAAAAAAAGAAAAAAAACAAGGTCTTGAATTTGGGGGAAGTCACATTAGACAAGACAAGGGACATTACTGTCCTACAGACAAGACAAGGGATATTACTGTCCTACAGACAAGACAAGGGATATTACTGTCCTACAGACAAGACAAGGGATATTACTGTCCTACAGACAAGACAAGGGATATTACTGTCCTACAGACAAGACAAGGGACATTACTGTCCTACAGACAAGACAAGGGATATTACTGTCCTACAGACAAGACAAGGGATATTACTGTCCTACAGACAAGACAAGGGATGTTACTGTCCTACAGACAAGACAAGGGATATTACTGTCCTACAGACAAGACAAGGGATATTACTGTCCTACAGACAAGACAAGGGATATTACTGTCCTACAGACAAGACAAGGGATATCACTGTCCTACAGACAAGACAAGGGATATTACTGTCCTACAGACAAGACAAGGGATATTACTGTCCTACAGACAAGACAAGGAATTTTACTGTCCTACAGACATACTTTTTTAGCCTCTTCAGGACAGGAGACTCATTAAGAAAATCAGGGGATCTCAGATGGGGAGTTCCACTGTATAGTTCAACACTGTCGTCAACTTTTCCGTTTCAAGTCCACTGTTTGTGATTTTGTATGTGTTTTAGTTACATGTGAAAGTATTAAGTGGTTTGGGATATTCTTTTGTGGGAGATTGTAATTGTTTCTTTATTTATTTGTATGTAGACCCCCAAAGAGTGTAAGTTGTCAACATCTACAAACTGGAAAAAAGGAAATAAAAGGATAAGAAGAAGATTTTGTCGTCAGATTTGAACTGAATTGAGGCGGAAATGCATAATTGTTGGTTTTCTAACCAGATATAAAAAGGAAAATATATAACAATCTCTTTTAACCGGAAATATGTTTTGGGGCTTCCTAACCAAACCTAAAAAGGGATTGGTGTGGATGAACAATTCTTGTTGGATTTCAGTGCTTTCTAAAAAAGATATTTGCCCTCTCCCCACCTTTTGTATTAATTGTGCATCCCACTTTCACATTAGTTTCTCCACACCCATACCTGTTCTCCTGTCCGCCAGTTTATGTTGAGATTGTTTAGTTCCTGAAATGGGAAAAGAAGAGAACTGTCAAGAACGGTAACAAAGAAAGTTACAGGGTTCTACAGCATTAGAAACATATGCACAGAGGAGGTGAGCAGCAGTCACAAGTCACATGACTTCTGAGAACTAAAGGGAAATAATTTTGATATTTTCTGATGAGTACTATTTCCTACCTAATCGCTTTTTTTGTACATACAATCTAATTTGAGGGTTTTCTCTTTTTGACACACGCTCTCACTCTTCCTTTCTCTCTCTTCCCTGGTGCATCACTTTATGCAAAGTCTTCTTATTTCCCCGTTTTGAGCCTAACTTCACAAAAAGAGCAGGAAAAGTAGTGAGATTTTCATTGTTTAAAAGTAGACATTGGGACGAAAGAGATATTTCTGCATGCGCATGAAGAGAGAAAAATGTTTCTTCTTCTTCTTGATTGATTGCACAGATAAAATGTCTGGTAGTTCGGCCCCATGCTCGTCTGCAGCAGAAGTTTCGGAGGAGTCCAAAGTTCCTTTACCGCCATGGAGTATGAGAGAGAATTGTTTGAGCAGTGGCTTGTTGTAGTCATTTAGGTTAATGCGTGTTCTTTCTGTCTTGTTACTAGCCCACTTGGCTGCTTTGCTTGATGTCAGGTTTAACCAAGATCTAAACGCTTGTCTTCTCGGTATGCCGTTTTGCCAACCTCATCATTCTCCCAGCCAACCTTACACACGCTGCGGTCAAAGGACCCCCACCCCCCACCTCCTCCTCCTCCTCCTGATAGTTTGCTATGCTTGGATAATTTCCCCAGACTGGGTTACCCTGGTTATCACAAAAAACAGTGCTTCAGGGCAGTTGAAAGTGAGAAAATCTGTGGATCTTAGAACTTACAGCATTGTGTCCCCTGTTTCTTTTGTTGTTTCACAGGTAGATCTAGGGTTCACTTCATTCTTTCTTTTTCTTTATTTCTCTTTTTTTCTTTCTTTTCTCTGTTAGCCTTAAATAGAGTAGATTTTGTCACCACTTTTTCCCCATGCTACAAGGGATGCCCTCACTTTTTGTGTCAGCCATGGCTAGACTATAATTTTTTTTTAAGTTAAAAAAAACAACTTGTCCGATATAGGGGAAATGTTAGTATGAAAACTTCCACTTCTTCTTCAGTGCTCCCATCGTCATAAGAATTTATTGAATATATTTAATGAGTTACTAGCAGCATTTGTCAAACATATATACCCTGACCCAAATGTGTGGTGATAAATGAGGTGCGTGGTGCAGACACACGGTGTCTTCAGCATTTTCTAATTTTCAAAACATGGAAGTCTAATACAGTACATATCCATTGAACTAAACACATGAAAGAAAAAAAAAAAAGAAAAAAAAAAAAAGAAAAAGGCAAAAAATAATTGTAGTAGCAAACCTGCATGCAACTGAAGTTAAAAAAAAAAATAAAAAAAAAAAAAAAAAAAACCTTTAATATATGTGACTTCACCAACAGACAAATTCCAAAAATAAATTTGTCATGTTTGTATGGGTTGTGAAAAATGTGTTTCTCGTGGAAACATTGAGGCAAGCTATTCCATGTGACATTACAGGCCAATCACTAGCAAGAGGCGTCTCTCCGTACGTCCTCACGAGTATGTGTGGAGACACGCCTCATGCTAGTGATTGGCCTGTAATATCACAAGAGAAACAACTCTTTCATAACCTGTAAAAGCACAACAGAGTTATTTCCGAAACATCGTCTAATTATCACAATGAAAAAACAAGAATTGTAGGTTAATACAATGTTTATCATTGACAAAACAAAATGTTACTTTACAAATTAAACAAAATAAAACATGTTTTTTTATTCCGAGTTTTGGAACGTTAGCAGTCTACAATGTGTCTGTTTTTGGATTGTTATCGACGGGCGCAGTGGCGTGTTGGAAAGACGTCGGCCTCCTAATCGGGAGGTCGTGAGTTCGAATCCCGGTTGCTGCCGCCTGGTGGGTTAAGAGTGGACATTTTTCCGATCTCCCAGGTCAACTTATGTGCAGACCTGCTAAGTGACTTAACCCCCTTCGTGTGTACACGCAAGCACAAGACCAAGTGCGCACGGAAAAGATCCTGTAATCCATGTCAGAGTTCGGTGGGTTATGGAAACACGGAAATACCCAGAATGCCTACTCAACGAAAGCGGAGTGAAGCTGACTATGCTCTCAGAGTATAGTGTGGGGAACCCAAATGGGCAAACGAGCTCACATGTCACCAGACAATTCTGGAACGCTGAAGAAGAAGAAGAAGAAGGATTGTTATCGTCTTATCCAAGAACACCTTTCAACAAAGAACACCTTTCAACAAAGAACACATGTAGATGATTATTGGTCTGTCAGCTTGAAAGGACAGAACAGTGTTAGGTTGGGTCCCAAAGATGCCCCCTCACCACAGCTACAACTGAATTGTATTTTTTTCAGTTTCTACTTCCCTATATTATTTAGAGTTAAAAAGACCACAAAATACTGTACTCACATGTTTAACGAAGACGATACGAATATCAAAGAAATGTCGCACTTTAAACGTTAAACACGTGAGTACAGTATTTTTTGGTCTTTTTATATCTCATTTTCACACGTGGTCACCATTATTCGCGTATTGCGAGTTTTTGTGTGTGTGTGTTTTGTGGGTAAGTTTCAAGTTGTGACACTGTGTTTGTGTGTTACCATTGGCAGATTTCAAAGTGGAAGGTAAAAACGTTGTCGTTGTTGTTGTGTCATTTTGTTCTCAAGAACTCAGCACATTTTGCATTCCAACCTTGTGCTTGTGGCTGACATTTCACTCAACCCACCCATCCTGCTTGTTTGTTTTAGATTTCTTTCTTCCACTTTCTTGGTTGTATGTTTTCTTTTTAACTGTCGTGGTTTTCTTGTGCTGACTTGTAGTTTCTTCCCTTTCATGACAGGTGCTCGTCTATCAGAAAGCTTTATGAAATAATGGCAGTTGCACTGTAGCTGAGGATGCCTCGCAGAATGTTAGAATGCGTTAAAAAAGAAATCAGTGTAGAAACTGGATGGGTAGATGTCTATTTAACACGGAAAGAGGAACCTTCTGATCTTCATGCAGTTGTAACATTTTTTTTCATGCACGTAGAATGTAAAATAGGTACAATTAACACTCTACATTGTGGTTTTGAGGTGGGCTGTTTTTGTTCTTAATGTGTGGACATGGGTTGTTTCTTGCATTGACTGATCCAGTGTGCTTGTTTTTACCTTTATTTTTAATATTTAATTGGGTGAAGGATTCATTTTCAATCTTGTTGGGCTTTTTATAGTATATTTTAAGATATCATTTTATACAGATATCTTTTGTTTTTTAACTACAGTATATTTTGTGATGTGTCCGGACAAGAATTCTGTTGGCACTATCTGCAACCGCTCCTGGTGGCACAACAACTTTGCTTGCTTAAAGTTTGAGTGTGGTGGTACTTGCAGTTTTCAGCCAGCAATCTTCAAAGCATTACTAGCTCTAGCACGCAGGGATATCAGCTAGCAACTTACATGCTGTTGAGTTTGAATGACATTTCAGTCAGGTAGACGTAAACAGTAAGAATAAGAGTTAACTTAAGCTAATACGCTTGAACAAAAAGCGCAAGAATGTGAGACGTTAACATTTCGAGCTGTTGTATGTCTAATCAGCATGGACTATTAAACCAAAAGTATGCAATGACGAATGTTGTGGTGTCAGATCAGCTTGCACAGTACATGTAGCACTCATTGTCTGTGTTAATTATGATGCTTGCTAGAAGCACAACAGCTTTGTCAGTGTGGAAGCATTTTGATTTCATGTATGTATGCTCATCAATACATCCATGCATGAAAACCTCCCTCTTGAAATGATACAACACCAGGAGGGATTGGCACCAAATATTGACAAAGTCCAACATTCATTGGAACCTGGGTCTGTTGATCAGTAAAGTGGTGAAATAGGATACACAACAGACAGGAAATAATGATGAAAAGATGAACACTTTGCTTCGTTTATTGGGTTTGGTGCCTTAAAGAATGGAAGCAAGATTACAAAACATGCACACGCACACACACACACACACATACACACACACACACACACACACACGCATACACACACACACGCATACACACGCATACACACACACACGCATACACACACACACGCAGGCACACGTACACACACACACACACACACACACACACACACACACACACACAACATTGCCCTCATCTCTCCATGTATTCAAGAAAAAGGGTACATGTACTCTAGGCCTTGAAACATATTTATCATCATTGCCCCCCACCCCCTTCTGCTCTACATGTATTCAAGAAATCATTCTTATTCTAGTGAGTACTCGAGGCCTTGAAACATATTTATCATCATTGCCCCCCCCCCCCCCCTTCCGCTCTACATGTATTCAAGAAATCATTCTTATTCTAGTGAGTACTGTAGGCCTTGAAATGTGTTTATCATCATTGCTTGATGATGTAATCACACAGAATTCTCCATACACCCACATAACCAGGAAAATGTTTTTCAGTGTACAACATTATTCCAGACCACAAGTGTTTTGTGAGACCACAAGTGTTTTGTGAACGGTCGATCATTATCATAGCTTGACAAGTTGAAGTATGATGTTGCAGTTGTATTTCTTTTCATAGAATAGATCATATTTTATTCAGATTTTCCCACAAATTAACTTTTTAGTTTCTCTGTATGTAATTTTTTCTGAATGTCACAGTGTTAAAATGATTTTACATTATATGTTTTTGAGAGACTTCATTGAAGAGTTTTTTTCCAGTGAAATAATTCTTTCGGAATTTTTTACTTGATTTACTAGATGTGTCAATTAACACTTCTGTTTTTGATGTGCAGTTATTGTGTCAAGCTTTTTTAACCCTTTGACTTGAATCTGTTTAATTATTCTTCAATGGCTTGTTGTGCTTGCTATTATGTTCAAAGACATAGGATACACACTGTTTACACACACTCACACTCACTCACAAACACACATACACACACACGCACACACACACACACACACACACACACACACACACACGCACTCACACTCACTCACAAACACACACACAGCACACGCGCACACACACACACACGCACGCACGCACGCACGCACGCACACACACACACACACACACACACACACACACACACACGCACTCACACTCACTCACAAACACACACACAGCACACGCGCACACACACACACACGCACGCACGCACGCACGCACACACACACACACACACACACACACACACACACACACTCACTCACAAACACACACACGCACACACAGCACACGCGCACACACACACACACACACACACACACACACACACACACACACACACACACACACACACACACACACACAGCACACATGCGCACACACACACACACACACACACAGCACACGCGCGCACACACACACACACACACACACAGCACACGCGCGCACACACACACACACACACACACTCACATGCATGTAAGTGCATGTACATACAGATGTGCACCGGGATCATCAGCATGAGCACAACAATACAAGGATGCATGTGCTTTCGCACTCATACATGCATGTGTGCAGACAGTCACTCACACGTACACAGCCTACATTTTTTAAAAGAAATATTGGGAAGTATTAATAAATGCGTATGATTTCCACTTCCACAAGTACATTTATATGTTAATTACAGATGGACTGTCTGCTTTTATGTATAACTATACATTATTTAAACACTAGCATGAACAACTTACAAATCATCAGTAACAATTATGATTAGTGCAGTATTACGGCCGATCGATCTGTATTGTTTTGAGTAAGACTGACAAATTAAGCAGATATATCTTCTTGGCGTTTTTCCTCATAACAAAAGTAAACCAAATCAAGAAAACACCACAGAATTTGTAACGATACATGTATTTTCTTCATGGTTATAATTCAGAAAAAAGGTTAAAGTCTGTCCTTAACAAGGCGAAGTTGACTGCGCGAAGTATTACTTTGCGAAGCTGATCTCAGGATGCTTTAGCACTGAGTTTTTGGTAAAAAGACTTTGCAAAGTCGAGTTGGGGCTCAATTAAGCATGTGCTTCATGCTTATACAGACAGAAATGCAAGTGCTGATTTTCTGAGTTTGTTTCTTTCAGACTTGAAGCATGACTTCACACTGTCGGACGAGTTTCGACGCAACCACTACCTGACAGGTTTGATCCTCCATGAGCTGAAGATGGCAATGAGCGAACCTCGAGATGTCCGCCGAAGCGCGATAACGGTGCTCCGAAATCAGCTGGCTAAACACTCCTTTGATGACAGATATGCCTCGAAGGTTGGTACAGGAAAGTGTTCATGATGATAATGATAATAATAGTAGTAATAATAACAAAGAAGATACTTATATGGCGCAAATCCTGAAATAGTTCTAAGTGCCTCACAGAAAGAAAAAAAAATATGCACACGGACAAGTGGTGTTGCAATGCTGCGCTTAGCTCTGTTCAGAAGTGGCAGGGTTCATGAGGTGGTGAGGTAATTACGATTATCTCGTTTGTGTCTTCCGAGGGAGCTTCTGAACAATTTGTCAGATAAGTTTATTTTCTGTACAGTGGAACCCCCTTTTTAAGACTCCCTCCTTTTTAAGACTCCCTCCTTTTTAAGACCTGATTTTCTCAGATTTTTGGATGTCTTGAATGAGGGGTTACACTGTATTATAAAGGCAATAAATTAAATCACCAAAAGAATAGATGCTTTCACCAAAAGAATTGCTTAGTTAGCAAAAGATATTCCAACAAAAAATCGGATGTTTCCACCCACAAAATAGATGCTTCTAACAAAAAAACGATTGATTCTACCAAAAAAAGAAATGAGACTTGCAAAAGAATTCTCAACAAAAAACCGAATTATTTCAACAACAAAATAGCCACTGTCAGCAAAAGATATAAAGTTTAGTGTACTTTCAGAGGCAAAATAGTGTCACTCCATATCATAATTGTACGTCCAAAGAAAGTTAAATGAAAATGATAAAATCAGTGTACAGAGCAGTCGAGATCCGTGTGTTCACTGCCTGATAAGCGCTGGTCTCGACAGCTTTGTGCGCCTGCGCTTTCGCTTCTGGCCGATTGGTATGGTCTTGGCCTGGGCAGGGGGGTTGGTCACCTCCAGACGAATCTCCATGCCCATGGAATGATGACACACGTAGCACTTGAGGAACTCCGGACAGTTGCAGAAAAACTGATTGTTTTCGTCGATCGTAATCTTCCACACCGACCTCCGACATGTGGCATAGCCTACTCCTCGAAGTCAGCCCAGGACGATGATTCAACTTTTTCTTCCTTTCCAATTCCCCGTCGTCTTGTAGCTGGTGGCTCACTGTCAGACTCCGACGTATCATTATCAAATCTCACTGGATCGATCCTCTCAAAATCCATCTCTCCACCTTCAAACTCCATTTTCAACTGACAGAATCTGTGTCCTTGCTTGATTCAGCTGAATTTGTGATCACAAATCACCTCTGCTTAAGCGAAATCGGTGAGTCAAAACAATGACCACCACTTACACTGTGTTTCACTGTGTTGGAGAATGACTATCCATTTCTTTTGTTGAAACAATATTTTCTTTTGCCTGAAGTAGTCAATCTTTTGCCTGATTATATTTTCTTTTGCCTGAGTAAATTTGCTTTTGCCAGTTTATTTTATTTTTTGTTCAGACAGCAATTCTTTTGGCGGATCACATTTATTTTGGTACTTTAATTCTTTGTCACTCAAGCCGTCTTTTCTTTTGGTGAAAGCATCTATTTTTTTGGTAGAACCATTTCTTCTTTTGGTTCATTAAACGGGTGCCTATTATAAATGTTTATCTGTCAGTCCACTTGATTAAAAGACCGCTGGGTCGAAGATTAGTGAACATAACGTTTTGTTTTGTTATAAATATAACATTCCAATAACATACCTTTCTTGATAAAAAATAAAAAGACCAAACAATACTGTACTCACAAATATTCGTTTGGTCTTCTCGTCAAGCATGTGAGTACAGTATTGTTTGGTCTTTTTATTTCTCGCTCTCACGCGCTGTCACCATTGTTCTGATACCTATCTGTGTTTTTTTTTACATTTAGTCAAGTTTTGACTAAATGTTTTAACATAGAAGAGGAATCGAGACGAGGGTCGTGGTGTGTGTGTGTGTGTGCGTGTGTGCGTGTGTGTGTGTGTGTGTGTGTGTGTGTGTGTGTGTGTGTGTGTGTGTGTGTGTGTAGAGCGATTCAGTGTGTGTGTGTGCGTGTGTGTGTGTATGTGTGTGTGTGCGTGTGTGTGTGTGTGTGTGTGTGTGTGTGTGTGTGTATGTGTGTGTGTGTGTGTGTATGTGTAGAGCGATTCAGAGAAAACTACTAAACCGATCTTCATGAAACTTTGCATTTTTCATTTTGTAATGTTTTGCCAGTCTCAGCAGGGGAGGATAGCGGCCCTGTACCTCCCACTCATCACCATCCTCCTGGACTGCAAGCTGCAGCTGTTCCGCGACAGTCACGCCACCCGCGGTACCAACACCCCCGCCCCTGTCCCCACCCCTACCCAGAACGGAGACGCCACCTCGGCAAGGACGGATTCCAGAGCTCAGCTGGTGCCGCCTCAGCCTTCGTCACAGCAGCACACCCCCGAGACCAAGAAACGTGACAAGTTGTGGGACATGATCGCTGGGAACAGTAAGTCCATGAGTTTATTTTTCAATAAGAGAGTGTGTGTTGGGAGATTTATGAATATGAATTGTGAGTTGATTATGATGAGTTGCATCGAGGGTTTGCTTTTTTTTGATAATTTATTGGAATTATTCATATTTAATACTTTTATTGTATCTAAATGTTTCATGTTGTTCTTTGTCATGTTGTATGTTTGTTGTCAGATTCACACCACAAACAAATTTCTCTGTTGAGATAATAAAGTCTTCTATGTCTAACCATAGACCATTTATCCTGGACCGCCAACTAGCTCTCTCTCCGCTCTATCTCTCTATTACGAGGTAGCGCCTCTCGTGGCCTTTCAGAAATCAGAGGGGGGGCGTCATATCCGGTGTCGATTGTAAACATGGATGCTATTATCGAAGTTGCCGAGGTAAGTTCTGAAAATGCTAAAATAAACTCAGCAAAAGTGCATATGGAACATGTTTTTCGATGAGTTTTGTTAAGTTTAGTTTGGAGTTTTGGAAAATCCAGTTCATTGTCACCTCCCATTGTCACAAATAACTGGAGTATGCTTTCTTTCCACTGTCTTTGAATCGCTGGCCTTTCAAACCGGACGTGACGCGCCCCTGAAAGTCGAGAGAGAGCTGGGGTCGTAACCTCGAAGGGTCACGTGACGAGTTGGCGGTCCAGGCTATTTGGTCTATGGTCTAACACACTTTTCTTCCTGGAAGATATCTACTGGATGATTAACTCTTTTCTACTTATCAAACGAATATAACGGAAATGCAACAATGGTGGTTATAGTGAATGAAGTAATGCAATGAAACGGCATCTTGCAGCTAGCACTTTCCACTTTGAGCTTGGCAGGTGGTTTTTTCTTCAAATTAGCCTTATGAAAGTGGCATCGCACGCTAAAAAAAAGAGTGACCATTTTGAGGTTCATTCAGTATGACTATAACCTCACAGAGGGCTAATTCGGTAGATTATTGAGAACATTTTCATTTTGAAAGCGTTGGTTCTCATTTGCTGTGAATTTGTAACTGGTGGCATTGGATCCAAACTGCAGTCAGTGTCTGAAAGCGAAGTGAAATATCCATGTTTCTCTGCCTTTAGACATGATTACATCTTTTCATGCTTTGCTCTTAGGCCCCCCCAAAAAATAGGTCTGTTTACGGTAACCCGACCGACCCTATTTTTTTCGCGCGACCCTAGACTTTTTTTGGGCATTTGGAAAAAAAAAAAAAAAAAAAAAATCTTGGTTTTTTTGCAAAATAACGTAAAAATATGTTTTTTTGGAGAAAAAAAACAAAAACAATCCTGACCTACCGACCCTATTTTTTTGGCCTATGTTACCGTAAACAGACCTTTTTTGGGGGGGGCCTTATGATTTCAAGGAAAATAGCTATCATAGAATTCACGTGCTGTGAACAACTTTCCCCCAGTTGCGGTCCCTCGGTCATATGTCCGTGTCCCTCAGCTTGCAGATAATATTGCTTCTTGTCATGACAGTGGTACCTGCTATGTGAGGCCCCTCCGGTGAGAGGACTCCTCGCAATAAAGGACACCTGTTGTCCCTTGGTCTATTATCTGGACCAAAATATACCTGTCATGACAGGCCACCTGCAACGTAGGGACACTTTGGGGGCCCCCGAGAATGTCCTTTCATCACAGGTACCACTTGGGCGGGGATGTAGCTCAGTCGGTAGCGCGCTGGATTTGTATCCAGTTGGCCGCTGTCAGCGTGAGTTCGTCCCCACGTTCGGCGAGAGATTTATTTCTCAGAGTCAACTTTGTGTGCAGACTCTCCTCGGTGTCCGAACACCCCCGTGTGAACACGCAAGCACAAGACCAAGTGCGCACGAAAAAGATCCTGTAATCCATGTCAGAGTTCGGTGGGTTATAGAAACATGAAAATACCCAGCATGCTTCCTCCGAAAACAGCGTATGGCTGCCTAAATGGCGGGGTAAAAAACGGTCATACACGTAAAATTCCACTCGTGCAAAAAACACGAGTGTACATGGGAGTTTCAGCCCATGAACGCAGAAGAAGAAGAAGAACAGGTACCACTTTACTGTACCTTTGTGTTTTCAAAGAAAATGGCCAACATGTATCACAAAATTCATGTGTTCTGTACAATTTTCCCTAAGTTGCAGTCCCTCAGTCCCCAGCAGAGATTGGTCTGGCGGCACAAGGGGGGAAAGGTTCCAACAACTCGCTCAACAGTTCCAACTCCTCCGACAATAAGGGAGATAAGGATGGCAAGGGAGGCAAAGTGGCCAGGTGGGTTCTCTTCTCTTTATTCTTCTTGCATTTGTGTTACTGTGTAGCCAATAGGTCGTCTGCACAAGAAAGTGTCCAACTAGGTGGGACCCAAACGCTGGGTTGGATTGGTTCAAATCTCAAGCTAATCTCTATCTCAGTCTGACAGGGTTGAAAAATTCTGTTCTGGTATTTTCAACAAAGAAACAGGTAAAATACTAGAACATATCCAGTTGGTGCAAACACTGCTTTCATTTCTTGTCAGCTTTGAAACTGAATAAAACAGCATTGAGACTGAATAAAACAGCATTGAGACTGAATAAAACAGCATTGAGACTGAATAAAACAGCACTGAGACTGAATAAAACAGCATTGAGACTGAATAAAACAGCATTGAGACTGAATAAAACAGCATTGAGACTGAATAAAACAGCATTGGGACTGAATAAAACAGCATTGAGACTGAATAAAACAGCATTGAGACAGAATAAAACAGCATTGAGACTGAATAAAACAGCATTGAGACAGAATAAAACAGCATTGAGACTGAATAAAATAGCATTGAGACTGAATAAAACAGCATTGAGACTGAATAAAACAGCATTGAGACTGAATAAAATAGCATTGAGACTGAATAAAACAGCACTGAGACAGAATAAAACAGCACTGAGACTGAATAAAACAGCATTGAGACTGAATAAAACAGCACTGAGACTGAATAAAACAGCATTGAGACTGAATAAAACAGCATTGAGACTGAATAAAACAGCATTGAGACTGAATAAAACAGCATTGAGACTGAATAAAACAGCATTGAGACTGAATAAAACAGCATTGAGACTGAATAAAATAGCATTGAGACTGAATAAAACAGCATACAGACTGAATAAACTAGCATTGCAACAATGATATTTAAGACTGTCTATGACTGCAGGAGCCAGTCGGCAGCGACACCAGCTCCCACCAGCACCTACGTGAGCCGCCTGCACAAACTGGACCTCAGTGAGATCAGGGACCTGCTGCTGTGTCTCATGTACGTCCTCAGGAACCTGCCTGAAGGTCAGTGTCTACACTCTTTGCTTCTTTTTTTATTTTATTTTATTTTGATGGTTTAAACAAACTTTATTCAATTAAGATATTGTGACATAGATACAATATCTGGCATTAAGGATTAGTACTTAAGCAAATAGCTCTTTGCTTTCTTAGCCATGTGGGTTATTAACAGGCTTGAGAATTGTCTGCGAAATGCACATTCCGACGGCAGTGAAATCGATTTTCAAGTGTTGTTGAGAAAAGTTTTTGTGTGACAGCCCCCTCAATCAAACCGATTTTAAAGACGATTGCATTGTTTTCTTAATCATCTCCTGAATAGAAAAATTGTACATACGTATGTTGTGTTTGGATTAAAAACAAGCTAAAATACCAAGAAAATCTGTTGTATGCAAATTAGGTTCATATGGGTTGTGTTACTTATACAATTTGTCGGCGTCTTCTCGTCTGCAGGGTTAAAGCCAACCTATGATTTACTAGTCTTGGCAAAAAAAATGCAGTGCGTTCAGCTTCATGTTCTGAGTTCCTCGGATTGACTAAATATATTAATTTTGCTTTTGCCACTTGTTTTTTGCATTCTGATCAGACTGTTAGCTTCAGTCGCTTCCTGTAACGTTGATCTAACGCCTGCATTCCAGCTTTTTGTATCCAGTGACAGATGTTTTGCAAAAGAAAACCGCACAGAGTTCTGTACTCTGCAAGGGTAGCAAGAACAAGTTTGCTTTTGCAGGTGTTACAATATGGGGAAAAGAGTGGATGAAAATGTTCACTTTTGCAGGTGTTACAATATGGGGAAAAGAGTGGATGAAAATGTTCACTTTTCTCTTATGTGTATTTACAGACATTTTGCTGGGCTGGTTCAACAACTCCTCCGAGCATGACGTGATCGACTTCTTCGCTTTGCTGGGGTAAGTTGTCTTCATTCTCTGATAAACGCTTTCAAACAAATGGTGTTGAATTTTGGTAGATCCTTACCTTGACAAGCGTTGCCTTTTACCAGAAAACTTTAAGACCCCACAAAATCTGAGAAACCATGGTGTCAGGTTTTTGTTCTTTAGTCTTGCAGTTTCAAATTTACAAACCTATTGCAAACCAGGTATAATATTGGTATTTTAATCAACACTCTTTGATTTCAATGATGGAAGTTTTTCATTCAACATTGACTGTGCAATTAGTAGCGTATAATGTACGAGAGACGGGCGCAGTGGCGTGGTGGTAAGACATCGGCCTCCTAATCGGGAGGTCGTGAGTTCGAATCCCGGTCGCTGCCGCCTGGTGGGTTAAGGGTGGAGATTTTTCCGATCTCCCAGGTCAACTTATGTGCAGACCTGCTAGTGACTTAACCCGCTTCGTGTGTACACGCAAGCACAAGACCAAGTGCGCACGGAAAAGATACTGTAATCCATGTCAGAGTTCGATGGGTTATAAAAACATGAAAATGCAAAGCATGCATGCCCCAAAAGCGGTGTATGGCTGCCCGAATGGCAGGGTAAAAACGGTCATACACGTACAAATCTACTCGTGCTAAAAACGTGAGTGAACGTGGGAGTCTAAGCCCATGAACGAAGAAGAAGAAGAAGAAGTACAAGAAACTGGTTGCTGGGAACTGAGGTTTGCAATTTGTTTTCCAGATTGTGCCTTCAACACTTCCAGTACCAAGGAAGGAAAAAGATCTTCACTTTGAGGTATGAGCTTTGTTCCCAGTGTTTGAAGCTTGGTCACAAGGGGGAGTTAGCAAAACATTTTGCATGGAGTGTGTGTCAGGGGAGAGAGGGACAGAGAGAGAGTGCGTGCGTGCGTGTTTGTATGTGTGTGTGGTTGTGTGTGTGTTGTTAGTCTTGAACCTGTTTTAGTATGTATGTGTTTGTGTGCACTCATGTGCTTGCAATTGTTTGTGTCTGTGTTAGTATGTGTGGGTGTGTGCGTGCGTGTGTGTTGATGTGTATGTGCGTGAGTGACTAAATGTTTTCACACATACGCACCTTTGAAGTCCGTAAGCACCCACAAACGTACTGTTAAAATAATCAGCAACAATCAAAACATCAAACGGGAATATGAGCGCATGAAATGTCCACCTCTCAGTATCATTATTCAGGGATGGGAATTGTCCGCCGTTTGGCGGATTTCCGCTTTTTTTTTTTTAATTTTCCGCCGAAAAAAATCGCATTTCCGCTTTTTTTTCTCAGCAAAAAAAAAATTTTTTTTTTTTTTTTTTTAATTTTTGCAGTAGAAATTCCTCTTTTTTCGTATTTTAGTGCGAAATATGTAGTGTTTTACTTTTAGTGACAAACCCCCCCCCCACCCCCCGGTCATCAAAAAATATTTCCTCTTTTTTCCTTAATTTTCAGCCGTTTTTACAATTTTTAATTCCCATGCCTGATTATTATTGAGTTGTATTATCAACTTACGGACTTGTTTTCAGCATGATTGGCGGCGGTGCGTCCAGTCAGAGGGGGGCGCTGACAATGCCGTCTTTCCAGCAGCAGCGAGGCCGTCCCATCAGCCTCTCCTCCCAACGCATTCCGAGTCAGTACGGAGACATGAACACAGACGGCGGACACAGTGAGTTATCTGTCTGGCATGGAATGTTTGCCTTTTGGTTGATGTCTTCATGGACTTGTTATTTATAGTACAGTGGAACCCCCCTTTTAAGACCTCCAAAAATCTGAGAAAATCGGGTCTTAAAAAGGAGTGGGTTTTAAAATAGGGAAAAATGTATGAACAGAAGATTTGTGAAACAAGGTCTTAAAAGGGGGGAGGGGGGGGGGAGGGGGAGTCTTTAAATGGGGGGTCTTAAAAGGTGGTCCCACTATGCTCTGTGTTTGGCAAGCAAGAATTTGCGTTTACATTCTGTAGACCTTAGAACAAAGTTGTATTGTGTTGCGTTGTACTGTATTGTATTGACTTATCTCTGCTTATCAAGTAAATAAATAAAACACCAAGAAAAGAAAGCCAGGAGATACTGCTCCACAACCTGTTCAACAGCTCCTGCTACAGTGGGAGCTCTGACAAAAAGTCAAACTAGACAAGTCACATTGTATAACTGTAAATGCTTGTATAACTGTTTTAATTTTAAATGTGTCAAGCGCAAAGAGCATAATTGTAAAGTTATGATGTTGCGCGATATAAATGCTCATTTATTATTATTATTATTATTAACATAATGCAAAAGGTCACACGTGAGCAGTAAGCATGTCAGATAGTTTGCCTTGTTAATAATGACAGGTGTTGATGAGAAATGTGTGTGTGTGTGTTCGACAGCCCCCACTCAGTCTGACGGGGACACCATGATGCGAGCCATTCAGGAGGCCAACGTTTCCACGGAGATGGGACTGGTCGTCCTTGACGTGCTCTGTCAATTCTGTCAAACTTTCAAGGTGGGTGACGTTGTTTTTGTTCAGAAGAAAAGGAATTGAAATGAAAGGCTGTAGGTGTAGGACATAATTAGTTTGCTTTCTGTAATAATCCTGAACAAATGAGACAAAGCACTGTTTAGAGCGATGAGACAAAGCACTGTTTAGAGCGATGAGGCAAAGCACTGTTTAGAGCGATGAGACAAAGCACTGTTCAGAGCGATGAGACAAAGCACTGTTTAGAGCGATGAGACAAAGCACTGTTTAGAGCGATGAGACAAAGCACTGTTTAGAGCGATGAGACAAAGCACTGTTTAGAGCGATGAGACAAAGCACTGTTTAGAGCGATGAGACAAAGCACTGTTTAGAGCGATGAGACAAAGCACTGTTTAGAGCGATGAGGCAAAGCACTGTTTAGAGCGATGAGACAAAGCACTGTTTAGAGCGATGAGGCAAAGCACTGTTTAGAGCGATGAGGCAAAGCACTGTTTAGAGCGATGAGACAAAGCACTGTTTAGAGCGATGAGGCAAAGCACTGTTTAGAGCGATGAGACAAAGCACTGTTTAGAGCGATGAGGCAAAGCACTGTTTAGAGCGATGAGACAAAGCACTGTTTAGAGCGATGAGACAAAGCACTGTTTAGAGCGATGAGACAAAGCACTGTTTAGAGCGATGAGACAAAGCACTGTTTAGAGCGATGAGACAAAGCACTGTTCAGAGCGATGAGGCAAAGCACTGTTTAGAGCGATGAGACAAAGCACTGTTTAGAGCGATGAGACAAAGCACTGTTCAGAGCGATGAGACAAAGCACTGTTTAGAGCGATGAGACAAAGCACTGTTCAGAGCGATGAGACAAAGCACTGTTCAGAGCGATGAGACAAAGCACTGTTTAGAGCGATGAGACAAAGCACTGTTCAGAGCGATGAGACAAAGCACTGTTCAGAGCGATGAGACAAAGCACTGTTTAGAGCGATGAGGCAAAGCACTGTTTAGAGCGATGAGACAAAGCACTGTTCAGAGCGATGAGACAAAGCACTGTTTAGAGCGATGAGACAAAGCACTGTTCAGAGCGATGAGACAAAGCACTGTTCAGAGCGATGAGACAAAGCACTGTTTAGAGCGATGAGGCAAAGCACTGTTCAGAGCGATGAGACAAAGCACTGTTTAGAGCGATGAGACAAAGCACTGTTTAGAGCGATGAGACAAAGCACTGTTTAGAGCGATGAGGCAAAGCACTGTTCAGAGCGATGAGGCAAAGCACTGTTCAGAGCGATGAGACAAAGCACTGTTCAGAGCGATGAGGCAAAGCACTGTTTAGAGCGATGAGGCAAAGCACTGTTTAGAGCGATGAGACAAAGCACTGTTCAGAGCGATGAGAAAAAGCACTGTTTAGAGCGATGAGACAAAGCACTGTTTAGAGCGATGAGGCAAAGCCCTGTATAGAGCGATGAGGCAAAGCACTGTTTAGAGCGATGAGACAAAGCACTGTTCAGAGCGATGAGACAAAGCACTGTTTAGAGCGATGAGACAAAGCACTGTTTAGAGCGATGAGACAAAGCACTGTTTAGAGCGATGAGACAAAGCACTGTTTAGAGCGATGAGACAAAGCACTGTTTAGAGCGATGAGACAAAGCACTGTTCAGAGCGATGAGGCAAAGCACTGTTTAGAGCGATGAGGCAAAGCACTGTTCAGAGCGATGAGAAAAAGCACTGTTTAGAGCGATGAGACAAAGCACTGTTTAGAGCGATGAGGCAAAGCACTGTTTAGAGCGATGAGGCAAAGCACTGTTTAGAGCGATGAGGCAAAGCACTGTTTAGAGCGATGAGACAAAGCACTGTTTAGAGCGATGAGACAAAGCACTGTTTAGAGCGATGAGACAAAGCACTGTTTAGAGCGATGAGACAAAGCACTGTTTAGAGCGATGAGGCAAAGCACTGTTTAGAGCGATGAGGCAAAGCACTGTTCAGAGCGATGAGACAAAGCACTGTTTAGAGCGATGAGACAAAGCACTCTTTAGAGCGATGAGACAAAGCACTGTTTAGAGCGATGAGACAAAGCACTGTTCAGAGCGATGAGACAAAGCACTGTTCAGAGCGATGAGGCAAAGCACTGTTTAGAGCGATGAGACAAAGCACTGTTTAGAGCGATGAGGCAAAGCACTGTTTAGAGCGATGAGACAAAGCACTGTTTAGAGCGATGAGACAAAGCACTGTTTAGAGCGATGAGGCAAAGCACTGTTTAGAGCGATGAGACAAAGCACTGTTTAGAGCGATGAGACAAAGCACTGTTTAGAGCGATGAGGCAAAGCACTGTTTAGAGCGATGAGACAAAGCACTGTTTAGAGCGATGAGGCAAAGCACTGTTTAGAGCGATGAGACAAAGCACTGTTCAGAGCGATGAGGCAAAGCACTGTTTAGAGCGATGAGACAAAGCACTGTTTCGAGCGATGAGACAAAGCACTGTTCAGAGCGATGAGACAAAGCACTGTTTAGAGCGATGAGACAAAGCACTGTTTAGAGCGATGAGACAAAGCACTGTTTAGAGCGATGAGGCAAAGCACTGTTTAGAGCGATGAGGCAAAGCACTGTTTAGAGCGATGAGGCAAAGCACTGTTTAGAGCGATGAGGCAAAGCACTGTTTAGAGCGATGAGACAAAGCACTGTTCAGAGCGATGAGACAAAGCACTGTTTAGAGCGATGAGACAAAGCACTGTTCAGAGCGATGAGACAAAGCACTGTTTAGAGCGATGAGGCAAAGCACTGTTCAGAGCGATGAGACAAAGCACTGTTTAGAGCGATGAGACAAAGCACTGTTTAGAGCGATGAGGCAAAGCACTGTTTAGAGCGATGAGGCAAAGCACTGTTTAGAGCGATGAGACAAAGCACTGTTTAGAGCGATGAGACAAAGCACAGTTTAGAGCGATGAGACAAAGCACTGTTTAGAGCGATGAGGCAAAGCACTGTTTAGAGCGATGAGACAAAGCACTGTTCAGAGCGATGAGGCAAAGCACTGTTTAGAGCGATGAGGCAAAGCACTGTTTAGAGCGATGAGACAAAGCACTGTTCAGAGCGATGAGGCAAAGCACTGTTTAGAGCGATGAGACAAAGCACTGTTTAGAGCGATGAGACAAAGCACTGTTTAGAGCGATGAGACAAAGCACTGTTTAGAGCGATGAGGCAAAGCACTGTTTAGAGCGATGAGGCAAAGCACTGTTCAGAGCGATGAGACAAAGCACTGTTTAGAGCGATGAGACAAAGCACTGTTCAGAGCGATGAGACAAAGCACTGTTCAGAGCGATGAGGCAAAGCACTGTTTAGAGCGATGAGACAAAGCACTGTTCAGAGCGATGAGACAAAGCACTGTTTAGAGCGATGAGACAAAGCACTGTTTAGAGCGATGAGACAAAGCACTGTTCAGAGCGATGAGACAAAGCACTGTTTAGAGCGATGAGACAAAGCACTGTTCAGAGCGATGAGGCAAAGCACTGTTTAGAGCGATGAGACAAAGCACTGTTCAGAGCGATGAGGCAAAGCACTGTTTAGAGCGATGAGACAAAGCACTGTTTAGAGCGATGAGACAAAGCACTGTTCAGAGCGATGAGACAAAGCACTGTTTAGAGCGATGAGACAAAGCACTGTTCAGAGCGATGAGACAAAGCACTGTTCAGAGCGATGAGGCAAAGCACTGTTTAGAGCGATGAGACAAAGCACTGTTCAGAGCGATGAGGCAAAGCACTGTTTAGAGCGATGAGGCAAAGCACTGTTCAGAGCGATGAGGCAAAGCACTGTTTAGAGCGATGAGACAAAGCACTGTTCAGAGCGATGAGACAAAGCACTGTTTAGAGCGATGAGACAAAGCACTGTTCAGAGCGATGAGACAAAGCACTGTTTAGAGCGATGAGACAAAGCACTGTTCAGAGCGATGAGACAAAGCACTGTTTAGAGCGATGAGACAAAGCACTGTTTAGAGCGATGAGACAAAGCACTGTTTAGAGCGATGAGACAAAGCACTGTTCAGAGCGATGAGACAAAGCACTGTTTAGAGCGATGAGACAAAGCACTGTTTAGAGCGATGAGGCAAAGCACTGTTTAGAGCGATGAGACAAAGCACTGTTTAGAGCGATGAGGCAAAGCACTGTTTAGAGCGATGAGGCAAAGCACTGTTCAGAGCGATGAGGCAAAGCACTGTTTAGAGCGATGAGACAAAGCACTGTTTAGAGCGATGAGGCAAAGCACTGTTCAGAGCGATGAGGCAAAGCACTGTTCAGAGCGATGAGACAAAGCACTGTTTAGAGCGATGAGGCAAAGCACTGTTTAGAGCGATGAGACAAAGCACTGTTTAGAGCGATGAGACAAAGCACTGTTTAGAGCGATGAGACAAAGCACTGTTTAGAGCGATGAGACAAAGCACTGTTCAGAGCGATGAGGCAAAGCACTGTTTAGAGCGATAAGACAAAGCACTGTTTAGAGCGATGAGACAAAGCACTGTTTAGAGCGACGAGACAAAGCACTGTTTAGAGCGATGAGACAAAGCACTGTTTAGAGCGATGAGACAAAGCACTGTTTAGAGCGATGAGACAAAGCACTGTTTAGAGCGATGAGACAAAGCACTGTTCAGAGCGATGAGACAAAGCACTGTTTAGAGCGATGAGACAAAGCACTGTTTAGAGCGATGAGACAAAGCACTGTTCAGAGCGATGAGGCAAAGCACTGTTTAGAGCGATGAGACAAAGCACTGTTTAGAGCGATGAGGCAAAGCACTGTTTAGAGCGATGAGACAAAGCACGGTTTAGAGCGATGAGACAAAGCACTGTTTAGAGCGATGAGACAAAGCACTGTTCAGAGCGATGAGACAAAGCACTGTTTAGAGCGATGAGACAAAGCACTGTTTAGAGCGATGAGACAAAGCACTGTTCAGAGCGATGAGACAAAGCACTGTTTATAGCGATGAGACAAAGCACTGTTTATAGCGATGAGGCAAAGCACTGTTTAGAGCGATGAGACAAAGCACTGTTCAGAGCGATGAGGCAAAGCACTGTTTAGAGCGATGAGACAAAGCACTGTTTAGAGCGATGAGGCAAAGCACTGTTCAGAGCGATGAGACAAAGCACTGTTTAGAGCGATGAGACAAAGCACTGTTTAGAGCGATGAGGCAAAGCACTGTTCAGAGCGATGAGACAAAGCACTGTTTAGAGCGATGAGACAAAGCACTGTTCAGAGCGATAAGGCAAAGCACTGTTTAGAGCGATGAGACAAAGCACTGTTTAGAGCGATGAGGCAAAGCACTGTTCAGAGCGATGAGACAAAGCACTGTTTAGAGCGATGAGACAAAGCACTGTTCAGAGCGATGAGACAAAGCACTGTTTAGAGCGATGAGACAAAGCACTGTTCAGAGCGATGAGACAAAGCACTGTTTAGAGCGATGAGACAAAGCACTGTTTAGAGCGATGAGACAAAGCACTGTTTAGAGCGATGAGGCAAAGCACTGTTTAGAGCGATGAGACAAAGCACTGTTTAGAGCGATGAGACAAAGCACTGTTCAGAGCGATGAGACAAAGCACTGTTCAGAGCGATGAGGCAAAGCACTGTTTAGAGCGATAAGACAAAGCACTGTTTAGAGCGATGAGACAAAGCACTGTTTAGAGCGATGAGACAAAGCACTGTTCAGAGCGATGAGACAAAGCACTGTTTAGAGCGATGAGACAAAGCACTGTTTAGAGCGATGAGACAAAGCACTGTTTAGAGCGATGAGACAAAGCACTGTTTAGAGCGATGAGGCAAAGCACTGTTTAGAGCGATGAGGCAAAGCACTGTTTAAAGCGATGAGACAAAGCACTGTTTAGAGCGATGAGACAAAGCACTGTTTAGAGCGATGAGGCAAAGCACTGTTTAGAGCGATGAGGCAAAGCACTGTTTAGAGCGATGAGGCAAAGCACTGTTTAGAGCGATGAGGCAAAGCACTGTTTAGAGCGATGAGGCAAAGCACTGTTCAGAGCGATGAGACAAAGCACGGTTCAGAGCGATGAGGCAAAGCACTGTTCAGAGCGATGAGGCAAAGCACTGTTTAGAGCGATGAGGCAAAGCACTGTTTAGAGCGATGAGGCAAAGCACTGTTTAGAGCGATGAGACAAAGCACTGTTCAGAGCGATGAGACAAAGCACTGTTCAGAGCGATGAGACAAAGCACTGTTTAGAGCGATGAGACAAAGCACTGTTTAGAGCGATGAGACAAAGCACTGTTCAGAGCGATGAGACAAAGCACTGTTTAGAGCGATGAGGCAAAGCACTGTTCAGAGCGATGAGACAAAGCACTGTTTAGAGCGATGAGACAAAGCACTGTTTAGAGCGATGAGGCAAAGCACTGTTTAGAGCGATGAGACAAAGCACTGTTTAGAGCGATGAGGCAAAGCACTGTTCAGAGCGATGAGACAAAGCACTGTTTAGAGCGATGAGACAAAGCACTGTTTAGAGCGATGAGGCAAAGCACTGTTTAGAGCGATGAGACAAAGCACTGTTTAGAGCGATGAGACAAAGCACTGTTTAGAGCGATGAGGCAAAGCACTGTTCAGAGCGATGAGGCAAAGCACTGTTTAGAGCGATGAGACAAAGCACTGTTTAGAGCGATGAGACAAAGCACTGTTCAGAGCGATGAGACAAAGCACTGTTTAGAGCGATGAGACAAAGCACTGTTTAGAGCGATGAGACAAAGCACTGTTTAGAGCGATGAGGCAAAGCACTGTTTAGAGCGATGAGGCAAAGCACTGTTCAGAGCGATGAGACAAAGCACTGTTTAGAGCGATGAGGCAAAGCACTGTTCAGAGCGATGAGACAAAGCACTGTTTAGAGCGATGAGACAAAGCACTGTTTAGAGCGATGAGACAAAGCACTGTTTAGAGCGATGAGGCAAAGCACTGTTTAGAGCGATGAGACAAAGCACTGTTCAGAGCGATGAGACAAAGCACTGTTTAGAGCGATGAGGCAAAGCACTGTTTAGAGCGATGAGGCAAAGCACTGTTTAGAGCGATGAGGCAAAGCACTGTTTAGAGCGATGAGACAAAGCACTGTTCAGAGCGATGAGACAAAGCACTGTTCAGAGCGATGAGGCAAAGCACTGTTTAGAGCGATGAGGCAAAGCACTGTTTAGAGCGATGAGGCAAAGCACTGTTTAGAGCGATGAGGCAAAGCACTGTTTAGAGCGATGAGACAAAGCACTGTTCAGAGCGATGAGACAAAGCACTGTTCAGAGCGATGAGACAAAGCACTGTTTAGAGCGATGAGACAAAGCACTGTTTAGAGCGATGAGACAAAGCACTGTTCAGAGCGATGAGACAAAGCACTGTTTAGAGCGATGAGGCAAAGCACTGTTCAGAGCGATGAGACAAAGCACTGTTTAGAGCGATGAGACAAAGCACTGTTTAGAGCGATGAGGCAAAGCACTGTTTAGAGCGATGAGACAAAGCACTGTTTAGAGCGATGAGGCAAAGCACTGTTCAGAGCGATGAGACAAAGCACTGTTTAGAGCGATGAGACAAAGCACTGTTTAGAGCGATGAGGCAAAGCACTGTTTAGAGCGATGAGACAAAGCACTGTTTAGAGCGATGAGACAAAGCACTGTTTAGAGCGATGAGGCAAAGCACTGTTCAGAGCGATGAGGCAAAGCACTGTTTAGAGCGATGAGACAAAGCACTGTTTAGAGCGATGAGACAAAGCACTGTTCAGAGCGATGAGACAAAGCACTGTTTAGAGCGATGAGACAAAGCACTGTTTAGAGCGATGAGACAAAGCACTGTTTAGAGCGATGAGGCAAAGCACTGTTTAGAGCGATGAGGCAAAGCACTGTTCAGAGCGATGAGACAAAGCACTGTTTAGAGCGATGAGGCAAAGCACTGTTCAGAGCGATGAGACAAAGCACTGTTTAGAGCGATGAGACAAAGCACTGTTTAGAGCGATGAGACAAAGCACTGTTTAGAGCGATGAGGCAAAGCACTGTTTAGAGCGATGAGACAAAGCACTGTTCAGAGCGATGAGACAAAGCACTGTTTAGAGCGATGAGGCAAAGCACTGTTTAGAGCGATGAGGCAAAGCACTGTTTAGAGCGATGAGGCAAAGCACTGTTTAGAGCGATGAGACAAAGCACTGTTCAGAGCGATGAGACAAAGCACTGTTTAGAGCGATGAGACAAAGCACTGTTCAGAGCGATGAGACAAAGCACTGTTTAGAGCGATGAGGCAAAGCACTGTTCAGAGCGATGAGACAAAGCACTGTTTAGAGCGATGAGACAAAGCACTGTTTAGAGCGATGAGGCAAAGCACTGTTTAGAGCGATGAGACAAAGCACTGTTTAGAGCGATGAGACAAAGCACTGTTTAGAGCGATGAGACAAAGCACTGTTTAGAGCGATGAGGCAAAGCACTGTTCAGAGCGATGAGACAAAGCACTGTTTAGAGCGACGAGACAAAGCACTGTTTAGAGCGATGAGACAAAGCACTGTTTAGAGCGATGAGACAAAGCACTGTTTAGAGCGATGAGGCAAAGCACTGTTTAGAGCGATGAGACAAAGCACTGTTTAGAGCGATGAGACAAAGCACTGTTTAGAGCGATGAGGCAAAGCACTGTTTAGAGCGATGAGGCAAAGCACTGTTTAGAGCGATGAGACAAAGCACTGTTTAGAGCGATGAGACAAAGCACTGTTTAGAGCGATGAGACAAAGCACTGTTTAGAGCGATGAGGCAAAGCACTGTTCAGAGCGATGAGACAAAGCACTGTTCAGAGCGATGAGGCAAAGCACTGTTTAGAGCGATGAGGCAAAGCACTGTTTAGAGCGATGAGACAAAGCACTGTTTAGAGCGATGAGGCAAAGCACTGTTTAGAGCGATGAGACAAAGCACTGTTTAGAGCGATGAGACAAAGCACTGTTTAGAGCGATGAGGCAAAGCACTGTTCAGAGCGATGAGGCAAAGCACTGTTTAGAGCGATGAGACAAAGCACTGTTCAGAGCGATGAGACAAAGCACTGTTTAGAGCGATGAGGCAAAGCACTGTTTAGAGCGATGAGACAAAGCACTGTTCAGAGCGATGAGACAAAGCACTGTTTAGAGCGATGAGACAAAGCACTGTTCAGAGCGATGAGACAAAGCACTGTTCAGAGCGATGAGACAAAGCACTGTTTAGAGCGATGAGGCAAAGCACTGTTCAGAGCGATGAGACAAAGCACTGTTTAGAGCGATGAGACAAAGCACTGTTTAGAGCGATGAGGCAAAGCACTGTTTAGAGCGATGAGGCAAAGCAATGTTCAGAGCGATGAGGCAAAGCACTGTTCAGAGCGATGAGACAAAGCACTGTTCAGAGCTATGAGGCAAAGCACTGTTTAGAGCGATGAGGCAAAGCACTGTTTAGAGCGATGAGACAAAGCACTGTTCAGAGCGATGAGAAAAAGCACTGTTTAGAGCGATGAGACAAAGCACTGTTTAGAGCGATGAGGCAAAGCACTGTTTAGAGCGATGAGGCAAAGCACTGTTTAGAGCGATGAGACAAAGCACTGTTCAGAGCGATGAGACAAAGCACTGTTTAGAGCGATGAGACAAAGCACTGTTTAGAGCGATGAGACAAAGCACTGTTTAGAGCGATGAGACAAAGCACTGTTTAGAGCGATGAGACAAAGCACTGTTTAGAGCGATGAGACAAAGCACTGTTCAGAGCGATGAGGCAAAGCACTGTTTAGAGCGATGAGGCAAAGCACTGTTCAGAGCGATGAGAAAAAGCACTGTTTAGAGCGATGAGACAAAGCACTGTTTAGAGCGATGAGGCAAAGCACTGTTTAGAGCGATGAGGCAAAGCACTGTTTAGAGCGATGAGGCAAAGCACTGTTTAGAGCGATGAGACAAAGCACTGTTTAGGGCGATGAGACAAAGCACTGTTTAGAGCGATGAGACAAAGCACTGTTTAGAGCGATGAGACAAAGCACTGTTTAGAGCGATGAGGCAAAGCACTGTTTAGAGCGATGAGGCAAAGCACTGTTCAGAGCGATGAGACAAAGCAGTGTTTAGAGCGATGAGACAAAGCACTGTTTAGAGCGATGAGACAAAGCACTGTTTAGAGCGATGAGACAAAGCACTGTTCAGAGCGATGAGACAAAGCACTGTTCAGAGCGATGAGGCAAAGCACTGTTTAGAGCGATGAGACAAAGCACTGTTTAGAGCGATGAGACAAAGCACTGTTCAGAGCGATGAGACAAAGCACTGTTTAGAACGATGAGACAAAGCACTGTTCAGAGCGATGAGACAAAGCACTGTTTAGAGCGATGAGACAAAGCACTGTTTAGAGCGATGAGACAAAGCACTGTTTAGAGCGATGAGGCAAAGCACTGTTTAGAGCGATGAGACAAAGCACTGTTTAGAGCGATGAGACAAAGCACTGTTCAGAGCGATGAGACAAAGCACTGTTCAGAGCGATGAGGCAAAGCACTGTTTAGAGCGATGAGACAAAGCACTGTTTAGAGCGATGAGACAAAGCACTGTTTAGAGCGATGAGACAAAGCACTGTTCAGAGCGATGAGACAAAGCACTGTTTAGAGCGATGAGACAAAGCACTGTTTAGAGCGATGAGACAAAGCACTGTTTAGAGCGATGAGACAAAGCACTGTTTAGAGCGATGAGGCAAAGCACTGTTTAGAGCGATGAGGCAAAGCACTGTTTAGAGCGATGAGACAAAGCACTGTTTAGAGCGATGAGACAAAGCACTGTTTAGAGCGATGAGGCAAAGCACTGTTTAGAGCGATGAGGCAAAGCACTGTTTAGAGCGATGAGGCAAAGCACTGTTTAGAGCGATGAGGCAAAGCACTGTTTAGAGCGATGAGACAAAGCACTGTTCAGAGCGATGAGACAAAGCACTGTTCAGAGCGATGAGGCAAAGCACTGTTTAGAGCGATGAGGCAAAGCACTGTTTAGAGCGATGAGGCAAAGCACTGTTTAGAGCGATGAGGCAAAGCACTGTTTAGAGCGATGAGACAAAGCACTGTTCAGAGCGATGAGACAAAGCACTGTTCAGAGCGATGAGACAAAGCACTGTTTAGAGCGATGAGACAAAGCACTGTTTAGAGCAATGAGACAAAGCACTGTTCAGAGCGATGAGAAAAAGCACTGTTTAGAGCGATGAGGCAAAGCACTGTTCAGAGCGATGAGACAAAGCACTGTTTAGAGCGATGAGGCAAAGCACTGTTTAGAGCGATGAGGCAAAGCACTGTTTAGAGCGATGAGACAAAGCACTGTTTAGAGCGATGAGGCAAAGCACTGTTTAGAGCGATAAGACAAAGCACTGTTTAGAGCGATGAGGCAAAGCACTGTTCAGAGCGATGAGACAAAGCTCTGTTTAGAGCGATGAGACAAAGCACTGTTCAGAGCGATGAGACAAAGCACTGTTTAGAGCGATGAGACAAAGCACTGTTTAGAGCGATGAGACAAAGCACTGTTCAGAGCGATGAGACAAAGCACTGTTTAGAGCGATGAGACAAAGCACTGTTTAGAGCGATGAGACAAAGCACTGTTTAGAGCGATGAGGCAAAGCACTGTTTAGAGCGATGAGACAAAGCACTGTTTAGAGCGATGAGGCAAAGCACTGTTTAGAGCGATGAGGCAAAGCACTGTTCAGAGCGATGAGGCAAAGCACTGTTCAGAGCGATGAGGCAAAGCACTGTTCAGAGCGATGAGACAAAGCACTGTTTAGAGCGATGAGACAAAGCACTGTTTAGAGCGATGAGGCAAAGCACTGTTCAGAGCGATGAGACAAAGCACTGTTTAGAGCGATGAGACAAAGCACTGCTTAGAGCGCCTTCTGTAGTAGTTGTGAACATGTACTTTTGAGGTTTTAAACTGTACTTTTCAGGCTCTGAACTCTTCAGTCTCAGGTTGGGTGAAGTCTCTTATGATAATTATATATTATAAGAATGAGGTTGAAATTGTGTCAGCATTTTGTCTTCATTTTTCTTAATTTCTTGTTTATTCTCTTTTTTGTATCTTCTTTTAATGAAAGGCTGCTGGTTATAAAAGTAAGGAAAAAACAAAGGCAATTTTTTCACAGGAGCAATCAAAGTCAGTAATTTGTTTTCTTCCTAATTTCTTGTATGCCTTGATGAACAGGTCAGAATTAGTTTCTAAACTAGCCTATTTGAAACTTGATGAACAGGTCAGAATTAGTTTCTAAACTACTCTATTTGAAACTTGATGAACAGGTTAGAATTAGTTTCTAAACTAGCCTATTTGAAACTTGATGAACAGGTCAGAATTAGTTTCTAAACTAGCCTATTTGAAACTTGATGAACAGGTCAGAATTAGTTTCTAAACTAGCCTATTTGAAACTTGGGGTTTGCACCTGCATGTAAGAAATGATTATTTTTCCTGTAGCAGGTGAAACATCTTTAAGGAGCTTGGAACTATTTTAGGATTTGAGCCATATTAATATCCTCATTATTTTTATTAAATGTCACCGAACGCCAGAATAGTCAATTATTTACTTTTCTCATGTGTGTTGCTATTTGTAGAAAGAGCTGGAGGAACGAGGAGGAGACAACCACTTGATGCGCACAGTCTTCGGCCTGTACCTGGGCTACCTGCGCTCCTCGCAGTCCGAAGTGCTGCAGCGACACGTCTTTGGGGCCTGGAGAGCCTTCATCAAAAAGGTAGGTAATACGGTGAACTTGGGCTTGTGGGAAGCTGACATAATTGCGTAGCGTTTTATCTCAGTCATTTGTATGCTCGTTTAAATTGTGCTGGTTTGTTTTAGAAAAATTATTTATTATTATTGTTATAACGATACAGTGGAACCCCCTCTTAAGACCTCCAAAATCTGAGAAAACCTGGTCTTAAAAAGGAGGGAGTCTTAAATTGGGTGGTCTCTAAAGGATAGTTCCATGGTAATACGGTGTGCTTGGGCTTGTGGGAAGCTGACATAATTGCGTAGTGTTTTGGTTGTCGTTTTATCTCAGTCATTTGTATGCTGGTTTACATTGTGCTGGTTTGTTTAAGAAAAGTTATTTATGATGATTGTTATAACGATACAGTGGCACCCCGTCTTAAGACCTCAACAAAGTCTGAGAAAATCCGGTCTTAAAACTAAGGGAGTCTTAAAATAGGGGTGAGTTTACGGAGGTTATGAAGAGAAGATCTGAAACTAGGTCTTAAAGGGGAGGGAGTCTTTTATCGGGAGGTCTTAAAGGGTATTCAAAGTGGCAGGGGTCGTGCTGCTACAACATATTCAGTCAGGATTTCATTTTATAGGTATTATATGCATTTTGATAATATCACTGGGCAAATATAGGCCTTGTTTCATGTCAACCTGTGCAAATTACTTAAAGTCAGTGTGACCTCTGATAATGTGGATGATGAGTGATATTTGGCTGATTTACTTTAGTGTGACCTCTGATAATGTGGATGATGAGAGATATTTGGCTGATTAAATTACATATCTTATCCCGACTCACATCTAGCATTAACCTCTGGTTTAAGTGCCGTGACGCTGAACTACGCTTCACCCCTTAAGGGGAAGTAACCCTAAAAAAGAACAGCCTAGAACCCGTAAACTGGGTCACAGGTCAAGGCCATACCGTCACGTGACTGAGCACGCGAGACCTCCGCCGCCATATTGGAATACTTCACTCGAAACGAAGCGAAACATTCATTTTTAGGGTAAATTAAAGCGGGGTAGGCGGGAGGGTATTAACGATGTGAGTCGGGTAAGTATATTAATCAAATCAAAATTTACTCTTAAAATTTTCGATTTACTTTAGTGTGACCTCTGATAATGTGGATGATGAGTGATATTTGGCTGTTTTACTTTAGTGTGACCTCTGATAATGTGGATGATGAGTGATATTTGGCTGTTTTACTTTAGTGTGACCTCTGATAATGTGGATGATGAGTGATATTTGGCTGTTTTACTTTAGTGTGACCTCTGATAATGTGGATGATGAGTGATATTTGGCTGTTTTACTTTAGTGTGACCTCTGATAATGTGGATGATGAGTGATATTTGGCTGATTTACTTTAGTGTGACCTCTGATAATGTGGATGATGAGTGATATTTGGCTGATTTACTTTAGTGTGACCTCTGATAATGTGAATGATGAGTGATATTTGGCTGATTTACTTTAGTGTGACCTCTGATAATGTGGATGATGAGTGATATTTGGCTGATTTTTTTTTTTATGAAATCAGAATCTTAAAACAAGACTGGCAGTTTATTAGAACGTTTAATATAAGATAAAGCGAAAGTTACATTTACTGTACTTCGACTCGGTGTTCTTCAAGTAGACCGACAGAAAAACACTTATGGTACAGATAATGAACTTATCTCAAAATTGTCGAAGAATCTTGCTTGCAAGACGCTGGCGAGGCAACGATCAATGACGAAAGGAATGATGTAGAAAAGAAATGACATCAGTGTCGAAAGCTTGATCCATAGCACAGGTGTATGGAACACAGCCAGAGAGTGAGTGAGAGAGAGATTTTCATTTTTTTGCTTCAGTATATTAAAATGTGTGTTCTATACAGTTTCAGTATATTAAAATGTGTGTTCTATACAGTTTCAGTATATTAAAATGTTGTGTGTTCTATACAGTTTCAGTATATTAAAATGTTGTGTGTTCTATACAGTTTCAGTATAGTAAAATGTTGTGTGTTCTATACAGTTTCAGTATAGTAAAATGTTGTGTGTTCTATACAGTTTCAGACGGTACTGTTCAAGGGGAGTGCTGACATGTGCGGAGAACTCTGTTACGAGGTATGTGTATTTGCCTGAAAAGAAATTGTGACATTCTCCTTTTGCTGACAGCTTTCTAATGTTCAAAATCCCTGTGAAATGACAGTGGACAGTGACTTAACAGGATGTAGTGACGAGCTTCTTTATGTTCGTATCTATTCATGGCTTGGTGGTAAGATGCCAGCCTCCAAAGCGGAAGGTCGTGGATTCGAATCCTGGCCACGCATGGTGGGTTAAGGTGGAGATTTTTCCGATCTCCCAGGTCAATTTATGTGCAGACCTGCTAGTGGCTTATCCCCCTTCGTTTGTACACGCAAGCACAAGATCAAGTATGCATGGAAAAGATCCTGTAATCCATGTCAGAGTTCGATGGGTTATAGAAACACGAAAATACCCAGCATGCATGCCCCGAAAGCGGTGTATGGCTGCCCAAGTGGCAGGGTAAAAACGGTCATTCACGTAAAATCCCACTAGTGCAAAAAACATGAGTGTACATGGGAGTTTCAATCCATGAACGTAGAAGAAGAAGTACCTCTCTGTTTTAGGTTGTAGTTCTTTTGCCATAAATGATTCAGTGGTGAATGGAATGGAACGTGTTTTGCTGTGTTCAGATTCTTCGATGCTGCAACTCCAAGCTGGCGTCCACAAGACGCGAGGCGTGCGCTCTGCTCTACCTGCTGATGAGGACCAACTTTGAGTTCTCCAACAAGAAGAGCTTCACCAGGGTCCATCTACAGGTAAGACATAGACTCAGTAACCATCTGCATTAGAGCCACGTACAAGACGGGCGCAGTGGCCTAGTGGTAAGACGGCGGCCTCCCAAGCGGGAGGTCGTGGGTTCGAATCCCGGCCGCTGCCGCCTGGTGGATTAAGGGTGGAGATTTTTCTGATCTTCCAGGTCAACTTATGTGCAGACCTGCCAGTGCCTTATCCCCCTTCGTGTGTACATGCAAGCACAAGACCAAGTGCGCAGGGAAAAGATCCTGTAATCCATGTCAGAGTTCGGTAGGTTATAGAAACACGAAAATAACCAGCATGCTTCCTTCGAAATTGGCGTATGGCTGCCTAAATGGCGGGGTAAAAACGGTCATACACGAAAAATTCCACTCGTGCAAAAAACATGTGTGAAGGTGGGAGTTTGAGCCCACGAATGGAGAAGAAGAGCCACGTACTTGTTTTACCGGGTGATGAAAAAGAAGTTCACTGGCCTTGCAGAGTCACTTTAATTTCTTAAAATCAAATAACAAGGTGCGGCAAATAAGCGTCCATACGAGGAGGGTAGTTTTCATATGGCAGCTGATTGAGAACATAAGATGTGTGGACTGGCTTGTTGTCAGACTAGGTTTTTGGTTAATCATGAAGAACATAAGATGTGTGGACTGGCTTGTTGTCAGACTAGGTTTTTGGTTAATCATGAAGAAGCTGGTTATCTGTATTCTGTAATGCCGATGACATGTGTGTGAGAGATTTAAATGTCTTGCTGTTTTTGAAGTGGAGATGTATTATGTTGATGACAGGTGATTATCTCGGTGTCTCAACTGATCGGCACGGTGGTGGGGCTGAGCACAACGCGTTTCCAGGAGAGTCTGGCCCTCGTCAACAACTACGCCAACAGCGACAAGAGCATTCAGGTAGCTACCTCCTCTACTACCTTCCTACATTTATTTTACTCCCAAAAATGTTCCAACGATTTTCATCCTTCCGTCAGGTTATGTGCTTTTTTTGTTTTGTTTTTCAGGTGGCTAGCTTTTATCGTTCCTTCAGGTTATGAGGGCTATTTCATTTTTTTTTAAAGAGAGGAAAAATGTTTTTGTTCTTGTTTGAAAAAATGTTTTGCTAGTGTTTTGCGTTCATTTTTGCTAGTTTTGCGTTTTCTTTTTCATTTTCCATCCCCTTTGTCTTATTTCTGTTTTAAGACTTTACGTTTTTATGCATGAAGTATACCAGCACGCAGTTTATGTATAACAGTACAGCATGACCTAAAACTTTAGTGGTGTATGCTGCCAAAGCAATATGTGTGTACACGCGTAAAGACACACTACACACATACACACACACAGCCTCAATTTTGAAATTATTGTTGGGAGGAGTATTGGCACTTTCTGTTTGAGCATTTTTACAGCAGGTCGTAAAACTTTCCGGTAGTTTAGTTTCAAGCTTAAAGCCTGAGCTCCCTAACGGCTGTGTTCCCAAAGGAACAAGAAATTTACCATTCACAGAACTGAGTCACTAAAACTTTTAAATAACCATGCAGAGTCAGTGTAGAATAGAAATTCCTGAACTGTTTTAACGGTGTAGAGCTATGTCGTCTACACGCGTTTACCAACACGTAAAGAAACGCATTTTCATCGACTTTTTGCATGAAACACAGACAAAGACAACAACACATCTGTTGAAAATGGCTTTTTTTATAACTTTAAAAAAAAATGATAAAAACAGATGAATGGATGGATTCCAGGGGGTTCAAAGGTGTGAAAAATGCAACAACCCCAAAAAGGTGTACAAGATCAAAAATCACTCATTTCGCCTGCCCGGTCTACCCTTACAGCTTTTATATGTTGATCAAAAATGTCAGTGAGACAGTTTGTTAATGTTCTGACGTTTCTATGCCTTGTAAATGTCTTGTTTCCTGGGAACATGGCCATAATGTAGGTCATGCTTTATGTGGGCACTTTAAGGCAAATCAACAAAATCTGGATAAAAGCCTGCTCAAGTTGCACATTGTCTGTCATACCAATGCAATATACAGTATCATTTTGTTTATATGGTGTATTACTTTTCAAGCTGAGTGTTGTGGCAAATATTTGCTAAATAACTTTGTGGGATGGTTACAATATTTAAAGACTAATAACGGTGTTGTGGTATATATCATAATCTTATGGCATTTGTCAGCTTCCCTGGGAAAGCTAGCTTTCTAACAGTCACTGTGGTTTTAGACTTCCCGTAAATTGTTGGTAGATGTTTGAATACGTTAAAAGAAAGATAGAAAAGAGGAGGGGTGGGAGGGGGGGGGGGGTGGGAGGAGGTGAGTAATCAATACATGGACAAAATAGAAAGGTTAATCAATCATTCATTTAATCAAATCTTTTAGATCATCAACATTTATGCATGACATTTTTTTGGTTTTATTTCCAATTTTTTTTCAAAGTTAATCGCTTGACTATATTTTCAGTTGTGCTCTTTTTCAGTTTGTTTTTTGATAAGTTTAATTTGCCTCTTGAGTTTTGAACTGCTATCGTAACAGCTGAGATGTCTTGCTATGACTCAGAGGCAATCATATTTTTGTTTTGTGAAGGCTGGCTTTGTGATTAGTTCTCACAGATATGACTGAAAATGTGTTGTTTGTATGGGAAGTTATGCATAGTTTCTGAGTTGAATCGTGAAACGTCTGTAATGGTAGAAAAGAAAACTAGCATGTTAAAAAACCATGCCATACTTTCAACCTTTTGTTGAAGTCACACAGATATGTTGTTTTCTGGTCTGATTTCAAAATTGTTTCAACCCCGATACCTCACAAAATTTAAAACATTCTTGCTCACTCAGGGAAATCACACGAGCCATGTGGACATTAAACAAAAAGATGTTGTTGTTATTTTGTTGGGGGTACTTTAAAATTGAATTTATCAGTGAACAAGAGGCGAAGCCTTCAAGGCTCACGTTAGAAATCGACAAACAGTAACACAAACTCAATCACTCCGTCACACATACACACACACACACACACACAGTAAGCGGCATAGGTGACACTGTGCAAGAAAGCGAGACACTAGATCTAGATCTGAATGGCCGATTTCGAAGAAAAAAATAGTCTCGGCCCGCTCAAAATAACAATGACCGAGACTTTCAGTAATTCCTTCGCGTGACGTCTAACCCTCTTACGTCATAATGTGACGTCTTCAAATGTTGTGACGTCTTCAAATGTTAAAGTTTCTACCACAGACATACATACATACATACATACGCACGCACGCACGCATGCACGCACAGACAGACAAAAGTTAGCATCGCATAGGCTACACTTACGTGAGCCAAAAAACACACCAGTGAGATTTTCTTTATTGATCAGGGCAAATAAGACATGTCATTGTGTGAGAACTGGTCGCATAATTATTAGTTCATTTATTTTAGCATGGTGGATGTTCCGTTCCCTTTTCATTGCACCCCTGAATGTGTACTCACTCATCTTTTTGCATGTAGTTCCTTGATCAGAATCACAAGAGAGTGAGTATGGTGTTAAGTCCTCACTTCGTAGTAATCGGCTGTTGTTATGTTGATCGTGTGATGCCGTGCTTACATCTTGTAGTTCACCCTCTGTTATGTTGATCGTGTGATGCCGTGCTTACATCTTGTAGTTCACCCTCTGTTATGTTGATCGTGTGATGCCGTGCTTACATCTTGTAGTTCACCCTCTGTTATGTTGATCGTGTGATGCCGTGCTTACATCTTGTAGTTCACCCTCTGTTTTTGCTTTTTCTGTATATATGTGTTTGCTGTTGCTGCTGAAACTTCTGTGTCCAGTTTTAGAAACATAAAGTCTCAGGTGTCAACAGATTTTAGCCCCACCTATGTGCATGGGGTTGGAAGAGGGTGCAGGTCTCATTGCCAGTGGCTGTGGGGTGATTTTGCAACTATATTCTGTTGGTTTAAGCTTCAGAAAGAGTATTTTATGGTTATTAAATCACGTTTGCCATGCATGGGTCACTTGAAGATGTTCCCCACCCATGGTTTCTCATAGGTTTACGTCAATGTCAAAAGTTTATGTGGACACAAATCTTGAGCAAGTCGAGTCAAAGTTCCTAATTGTTATAGTTTTGTTTAGGGGAAATTCCAAACACAGTGTGATAGTGTGTCTAGACTGTAAGCCAAGTTACACCATCTTTGAAGGCGTTTGGCAGGGAAAATGACTTTTAAGATTTTCAAGTAAGGAGGACCATTGATATACATGCATCTCAATCTTGTTATTATGACTTACCCCATGGATCGCGCTAGCTTTTTAAAAAACGCGTAAGTCATACGCAACGAAACGAAAAAAACGCGTCACGGACCAATATTTTTGCGTACTCCGAAAACACGTACAGACACAAACAAAACACGCACGAAAGACTTAAAAGACACTCCTTACCTAAATACGGCGAGTTTTCCTGTCGAACTCCGCGCACGCCTGTCGAATAACACCCCTGCTGTCTCCAACCTTCGGGCCTTGCGAGTTTGTTTCCCGCTCTAATACGACTAGACACACTTTCCGCCTTTTGGAAGCGCGAGATGGGAGAGCAGCTAATGTCTGCTTCATTATCCGACAAGACATTATCTGGTAATACCCTCGTTACGTTCGTTTGCGATACATCGATGCAAAAAGAAACGGACTTTAGTTTTGACGCGCAGATTTCATGTGTGTCGTCACTTCTCGAGCCCTATAGTCAGTTTCAGGATCGGGTGATTATTAAGTCAGAGCAAAAGCGCTGCGTGAAGACAAGAAAAAGTTACAATATTTTTGCGTATGGCTTACGCGGCGCGGCGAAAAAAACGCGTCAGCGACTTTTAAAATGCGTCAAATACGCAAAAATCGTGCGTAAACGCGATCCCTGTTACCCCCATCCTATTCTTGGGTCATTTGGAAAATTGCTTGGACAGTTCATTCTTCAAACATATTAAGGGCTTAATAATTAGCTTTTGCGTTTTTATTAATATTTTACTTTTTTTCCTATCATGTTACTCAGAAATGCTATTAACAAATATGTGTCTTGTTTCTTTGATTGTGTTGATTTTTCTTATAGTCACACACAAACTTGCAGTGATTTGTAGTTTTAGTCTAAGCAGTCACACACAAACTTGCGTGGATTTGTAGTTTTAGTCTAAGCAGTCACACACAAACTTGCGTGGATATGTAGTTTTAGTCAAAGCAGTCACACACAAACTTGCGTGGATATGTAGTTTTGATCTGCATTTGTTGTTTTGAGTGATCCGATTTTTTCTTTTGAACTGATAAAGTAGTGAATTATATGTGTGCGTGTGTTTTCCCTCCAAGCTGTAGACCATCTATGCTTCTGTTTTGTCATTCTTGATATTTTTGTAGTTGTTGTTGATGACACTGTGTGTTTTTTCTTTCCCCCTTTTTTTCTCACAAGGAAGTGATATCTCACACATTTTGTGCTTCATTTTTCACTTCAACTTCACAGTTATTTGCTGTTTCTGTACCAGTGATTGAGACTAATGATGCTTTCATCTTTTCCTCATCAGATCATCTTTCAAACCTGACTTAACTGCTCTTCATTGTGATGATTAGTGTGATTTAATTTTATGCAAACAATAACTTCAAGTGTGGTTTATTTCTAATATTATTTCTTAACCAGACCAGCTTTTTACTATATTTACTACAGAAATTCAGAATACTTATTATCTTGAACCTGTTATTTCTTGACCTGACCTGCTTTTTCCTATATTTGCTGCAACAATTTTGAATGTTTTTGTGCTTGATACTTATCGCCTTTCAGACCTAAATGACCTAAATGACCTAAATGACCTAAATGATAATGTAACGACACTTTAAAAAAAAAGAAAAACGTTTTATGCGAGACATTTCCTATTCTCGCGGAATGGGATACCTAAACAGATTGTAAAACACTTTCAGAGATGTTCGCTTCATAGAAATTGCGGTTTGAACACACATGGGGGTGCATGTATGCATGGCAACAAGAACAAACTGGCGCACACAAACACAGTGGTGACAGGCATCAAGATAATATAACATTTTCGGAAATAACTACGTCGGGTTTTTATGGGTTGTGAAAGAGTGAATGCCCTTGCTTTTTTCTCAGACAAATAAATTAACACGTACCCCTGTCCACGTGTTTCTGACACACTCCTCGCTAGTGATTGGCCCCTCCAATGTTTGTTCGAGTAAAAACAAGGGCATTCACTCTTTCACAACCCTTACAAATCCCGACGGAGTTGTTTCCGAAAATCATCTGCTGTGTCTTGTTGGGGAAGGAAAGGGAAGAGTGTCTCAATACATCTTCACTGTCTCAATGTGCTTCACTTTTTACAACTTTCTGGAAAGAAATTCCATTGGATTCCATTGGATATAAAGCGCTGGGTGAGAGACAACAAATTTCAGCTTTGATCACAATATCACAATATATCTCATTGTGAATACTATGCAGAGCATGGGGCTACAGTGATATGGTTTAGACATTTCAGGCGTGCATGTTCAGAGGTTAAAAGCACTGAAAAAGGGGTTGTTGGTTACTATTTTTTATTGTCTCTTCTGCCTGAAAAAGGGGGTTGTTGGTCACTATTTCTTATTGTCTCTTCTGCCTGAAAAAGGGGGTTGTTGGTCACTATTTTTTATTGTCTCTTCTGCCTGAAAAAGGGGAGGTATATTTGATGTGTGTAACCTGACAATGTTCATGAGTTCTTAGGCCAAAAAAAAAAAAAAAAGGTCTGTTTACGGTAACATAGGCCCAAAAAATAGGGTCGGTAGATCGGGAAATTTTTTTTTTTTTTTTTTTTCCCAAAAAACCATATTTTTACGTTATTTTCAAAAGATTTTTTTTTTTTTTTTTTTTTTCCCAAATGCCAAAAAAAAGTCTAGGGTCGCGCGAAAAAAATAGGGTCGGTCGGGTTACCGTAAACAGACCTCTTTTTTTTTTTTGGCCTTAGCATGCAAAGAGGAAAGCAGTGAAAACAAGAACATTGCTCACTGATGTGTAATTTGCACAAAGTTGTGTGAATCTCAAGAATGTGCATGCTTGGTTAAAAAGGTTGGTGCAGGTCAGGTTCACATCATAGAAGTTAAGAATGGGTAGCGCCGTATAACCCCCCGCGGGTTAGGGGGAGTCCCATATTGGTTGGGACGAGAAAGAATTTACCCGATGCTAACCAGCATGTCGTAAGAGGCGACTAACAGGTTCTGTTTCTCCTTTTACCCTTGTTAAGTGTTTCTTGTATAGAATATAGTCAATGTTTGTAAAGATTTTATTCAAGCAGTATGTAAGAAATGTTACGTCCTTTGTACTGGAAACTTGCATTCTCCCAGTAAGGTCATATATTGTACTACGTTGCAAGCACCTGGAGCAATTTTTTGATTAGTGCTTTTGTAAACAAGAAACAATTAACAAGTGGCTCTATCCCATCTCCCCCCTTTCCCCTATCCCATCTCCCCCCTTCCCCTGTCGCGATATAACCTTGAATGGTTGAAAACGACGTTAAACAACAAATAAAGAAAGAAAGCGCCGTATACTGTCTAGCAGCTCGCTGTCACCAGCGAAAAAGCAGCCCGAAGAAGGTAACCTCACAGAACTACAGGGAATAATCTTATTCTTATCCTTGGGTCATTCTCAGAGTCATGGTCCTAAAGTGTGACATTCTCACATAGTCATGGTTTTTGGTTTGTTCGTTCATGGGCTGAAACTCCCACGGCTTTTACGTGTATGACCGTTTTTACCCCGCCATTTAGGCAGCCATACGCCGCTTTCGGAGGAAGCATGCTGGGTATTTTCGTGTTTCTATAACCCACCGAACTCTGACATGGATTACAGGATCTTTTTCGTGCGCACTTGGTCTTGTGCTTGCGTGTACACACGAGGGTGTTCGGACACCGAGGAGAGTCTGCACACAAAGTTGACTCTGAGAAATAAATCTCTCGCCGAACGTGGGGACGAACTCACGCTGACAACGGCCAACTAAATACAAATCCAGCGCGCTACTGACTGAGCTACATCCCCGCCCCTTCACATAGTCATTGAAAAATAAGGTTCAAAGAAAATCGTTGAAAATGTCATGTGCAATATAATAGGGTGTGATAGACCTATAAGTGGACACAAAGCTCAAAGAAACTTGTTGGTTTCCCTTATATAGAGCTGCAAAGTACGTAATCGTCCAAAACCATGTTTGGTCGAGGCATTGACAATTTGACAGACACGCAAGTTAAACAGCAAGTCTCGCACTCAATAACCAACCATTTCTACTGTTGTGAGCATTTCTGGTTCCAGGCTCATGACAGGATGAAATTGTGTTTATTTAATTAAATGCAAAAACGTCTTGTTCGGTCGAGGCCAAAATGTGTGACACCAAGACCTCCTCTGAGATTCATGTTGCAATTACCGGCAAACAAAACTATATATTTAGTAACAAAAGCTGTGTTTGTGTAGCAGTAATGTGTACAAATAAAGTGTCCCTGCAAGGTAGATCAAACACGTTGTAATTGTGTGCCCATGAGTGGTTATCTGTGCCGGATAATTCGTGACACAATGCATCGACCGAACAGCATTTTGGACCCGGTCAAATTACTGCGTAAACAAAACAAAAAAATGTAAACTGATAATGTGGTCATAAACATGCACATAATCTCTTTGCACCTGTACATTTTGTTTGCACTCTTCACTCTTAGTTTACTGGAGATAAACATCTGTTTTTCGTCAAGAGAGGAATGTCACAAAATGGCGGCTTTCAATCAGCCGATTTTTAGCAAACTAAAATGTCAAACAAATGTGCAATGAAAAAGGAGTCAAATTTGGGATGAAAACATATAAATGTAGTCCTTGAAACACAATACAGATACAGCATGTAGTTGATTTGATGAAAAATGATGGTTGTAAACCTTTCATGAAGTAGGTCACCCCCCTCTGGGACAGTAATCTGAGAATTACGGCGGGGATATAGCTCAGTTGGTAGCGCGCTGGATTTGTATTCAGTTGGCCGCTGTCAGCGTGAGTTCGATCCCAGGTTCGGCGGAAATTTATTTTCACAGAGTCAACTTTGTGTGCAGACTCTCTTCGGTGTCCGAACCTCCCCCCGTGTACACTACATTGGGTGTGCACGTTAAAGATCCCACGATTGACAAAAGGGTCTTTCCTGGCAAAATTGCTTAGGCACAGTTAATAATTGTCTACCTATACCCGTGTGACTTGGAATAATAGGCCGTGAAAGGTAAATATGCACCGAAATGGCTGCAATCTACTGGCCGTATAAAATTTCATCTCACACGGCATCACTGCAGAGCGCCTAGAACTGTACCCACGGTGTCACGTTTCAATATATCACTTAAGGTGATTATGAACCGGTTAATTACTACTAATTAACTAACCACACCACGATCCACTCTCGCAGTCATACAATTAAATAGAGTCAACAAAAGTATAAGTTTCAGACGCCTGTTTATGTATAAACTCGCCACCTCCCTCGAGCCTTCACTCAAAATATGTTCCTTTTACGTTCTCAACACGTAAAAAACCCGTGATCACTGACAAAAGGCCAGTAGTATATAGAAAATTATAGTAACACGCTGATCCCGTGTAAATACAGTCAAATGAGAATGTTCTGTTCAAAAAAAGCTCTAGTTCATGCAGGGGTCACACACCCCACGTTGTCACTACTCCAATGAAATCACAGATAAGAAAAGACAACGGTGGTCAACGGGGTGCGTAAGACACGGTGCACTTAGCTTTCTTTCTGTATGCTGGTTAGCCGGTATGCTGGTTAGCCGGGTTGCTGGTTAGCCGGTTCGCTGGTTAGCCGGTCTGCTGGTTAGCCGGTCTGCTGGTTAGCCGGTTAGCGTAGCTTCCTCAGGTCCCAGCTCCAACGTCTGCAGCTAGCAGTGTCCCGCCAAAGGCAGCCGTGCAGCGGTTACAGGAACACGAAACGAACGAAGGCTGCAAACAGAAAGCATCGGTGCACTAAACATGTCAGCTACCCCTCACCCACCACCTTAAAACATGTCATCTTTAAATATCTCATCGAGCACGTGGGCCTGCACAAAACGGACTTTTTACAACAACAAAACAGCCATTTTCCGTCCTTCTCTCCCTATCTGCAAAAACCATATACAGATTAGTATTTTAGCGTCACAGAGAGTAAATTATGCGCTAACCTGGAAAGAACAACAGAGAGTATTTCATTCCACAAACACAGACTCATCAACAGCGTTAAATAATGATTTATTACCTCAAAAGCCTATGATTGTACTCTGAATGGAAGCAAAGTCCGCCTCCTCCCTGGAACAGCCTCTGTTCGTCAACAGTGACCAAAAACCTCCAGAACCCCTTGTCGAATCCTTATGCGAAAGCCATCGCCGACGAAGGAAAGTTGACGACTTGTCCTCAGCAAAATATGTGGCAGTGTGAAGGAAATAACCGGTGGAAGCTCCCCTAGAGTGCCGAATACAATATTCGGTGAAAAACCATCATACTCTAGAAACTGTGTATTAGATCCTTCCCCTTCTGCCGCTGGGTGTCAAGTGCCCCGTGCTTGTGTCTCAGACAGACAACCTAGCCAATAACACGTGACTGACCTTGTCACAAAACCAGTCCAGCTATACACAATTCTGCCTCCCAAGCAGAAAAAAGACACGAGAAACTTAATCCCTGAAAATCCCGTGCGCGCTGTCAGCGAAAAACCGTCAGCCCTATGACAGCAGAAACCTCCACTGTAAAACTCGTGCGCAGCAAACCCTCCGTGTTCATTGAGCACTGTCAGCAAACTCTGCTGTAGCCCAATATCACGTACAGTTGCTTTCTATCATAATCGACCAAGAACAGGCACTCCACTGAGTGACACTTTCTTGGTCTCTGTCACCCGATCGTGACACACCTCCCCTCTTCAAGACGAAACCTCGGTTTCGCTCACAGTCATGTTCTCCTCTACAACCCGAGAGAGAAAGTCAGCTCCAACATTGTTGGCGCCCGGAATGACGCGTACCGTGAATTGGTACGGTTGGAGAATCAACGCCCAGCGCATAAGTCTGGCGTTTGCCAACCTTGCAACCTGAAGATATTGCAGAGGTTGATGGTCTGTTTCCAGACAGAAAGGTCGTCCTCAAGAACGAGCAACCCCTCGTTTCACCCCTGATGACTGCAACCTTCTCTGTCTTCTTGTCTTTGTTCTTCTGGTCTTTGTTCTTCTCCCCGTAGGCTGTCCTCTCTATGTAGGCGCGCAGCAGGTTGGCGTGGTACAGGCGTGCTTTCCCGTGCATCATGATCCTGTAGTCGTTCTGGCCCACCCTCGCTGTCACCTCAAAAGGTCCTTGCCACTGCAGTTGTAGCTTGTTGTGTTTGACAGGTAGAAGTAGCAACACCCGTTCTCCAATCTTGAAGCTGCGCGGCCGTGCCTTGCGGTCGAATCCTCGCGCATAACGCTGTGCTGCTCTTCCCAGGTTCTCTTGAGCCAGTTTGCAGGTCTCTTCAATCCTGTTCCTGAGTTCTACTATGTAGGTCGCTGTCGTCTGCACCTCCTCGTCAGCTTCTTCGTCCGTCCAGGCTTGACGCAGGATAGCCATGGGACCGCGTACCTGTCTGCCGTACAACAACTCAAATGGGGAAAAACCCAAGCTCTCCTGAGGAACCTCGCGGTATGCAAAAAGCAATGCTGGGATGTACCTGTCCCACGTGCGTGGTTTCTCCTGAGCTAGTTTCCTCAGCATGGTCTTCAAGGTGCCATTGAACCTTTCCACCAGTCCGTTGCACTGAGCATGGTAAGGAGTGGTGAAGTGCTGCTCCAGTGATAGCAGTCGTGCTGCCTCCGCCATCACTCCTCCCGTGAACTGCGTGCCTCTGTCGGTGAGTACCTCTGATGGAATTCCCAGCCGGGACCACATAGTAACCAGAGCCTCAGCTACTCGCGTGGCTTCAATCGATTTCAGAGGGATCGCCTCTGGGTATCGAGTAGCGTAGTCCACCATGGTCAAAATGTATCTGTTTCCGTCCTCAGACGCAGGCAAGATGGGCCCGATGATGTCCACTGCCACCCGACGAAAGGGTTCGTCGATGAGCGGCATCTTCTCCAAGGGGACCTTCCTCACCCTTCCTTTGGCAACCACCTTCTGGCACTTATCGCAGGACGCACAGAAACGTCGGACATCTGTGCAGATGCCTGGCCAGTAAAAGTGGCGCCAGACACGATCCGTGGTCTTCTTGGTACCAAGATGACCTCCCAGAATCGAGTCGTGTGCCGTTGCCATGACACCCTCGCGAAACTCGCGAGGCACGACAACCTGTTTGAATGTACCTTCTTGGTTGCTGAACTCCCGGTAGAGCAACTTCTTGTCCCTGAGGAACTTTGACCTCCCATGCTTCCCGCTCAGCTTCACCTTCCCCGACTTCGCGTGCTCCCGAGGAGTCGCTAAGGTCGGATCAGATGCCTGAGCCTTCGCGAGAAGCGCGGGGGTCACGTTCCCCAGGGCAGCTCGTGCAGCAGGTAGGGGTTTGAGAGGTTTGTCCTCTCGCTCCGCCTGTGCCCGCGTGAGCACTGAAATGACGTCGGGAGACCGATAAACGGGAACCTCCCTGGTGACGCCGTCCACAAACTGAACCCGGTTTCCAATGAGCAGGTCGCATGGAGGATCGTCCATGACGACGGCCACAATGGTCCCCGTGAACAACGGTGTTACGACCTTGATCACTGCCGTGTTCAAGTCGTAAGCGTGAGATGCCTCGGCCATTCTCACCCTGATGCTGTCTCCTGTGTAGGCCATAGCTGGAACTAGACTCGCCCGAACCACTATCATGTCTGCCCCTGTGTCCCGCAGACCTTCGCCCTTCACTCCGTTAACGTAGACGTTGCAGTGGGGCTGGAAATGTTTCCTGGAGCACGGAACGCAGAGTTGTGGAATTGTGCATGAGCTCGTGACGTCCCTTAGCTCCTCACTGCCAACAAAGTGTACGCCCTTCTGGTCAGCCTGTCTCCTGTGGCAGTCCTTCTTCACGTGGCCCCGCTTGTTGCAGTAATAACACTGGATGTCAGTTCTGGAACTTGATCCTTTGTGTCCCTGATCGTCCTTCCCGTCCTTGGGTCCTGAAGAACCTGAATTTCCCGATTTTCCCGGCCGTGAGTCTGAAGATTTGCCGGAGATCGCCTGGGCGTCCTCGTGTACTCTGATCCAGTCGGCTGCTTCCTGAGTAGTCTTTGGCTGGTGCTCCTGCACGAAGGTCACCACCTCAGGTCGCAGGCTGGACATCAGTTGTTCCATGACTATGAGGTCGGCAAGGTCGTCGACGGTCCAGTTCTTCTCGGCCATCTCCACCCAGCGCCGCAGGTAGAGATTTAGGCGTGCCACAAACTGATGGCTCAGCTCGCCGCTCAGTCTCTTGCTGTTACGCAGACGTCGTCTGTAGGCTTCAGCAGTCAGGTTGAAGCGCTGGAGTAACGCCTTCTTTAGTGCCTGATAGTCTCTCGCCTCGTCGTCATCCAAAGCGTTGTAGAGCTGCAATGCGCGTCCTTTTAAGCAGGTGCTAAGGCGGCTAGCCCACGTGGCCTCTTCCCACTTCTGGTCAGATGCAATGCGCTCAAACCGGCGTAAAAAGTCGTCGAGCTCGTCCTTGTCATCGTCGAACGTCGGCAGTCTCGTACGGTCGGCAACAAACGTCGGCGCGCTAGCCTGAGTAAGCGTACCCTTCTCGGCCTGTAGCCTAGCTAGCTCTAGCTGGTGATCGCGTTCGGCCTGTTTGTCCTGTCTGTCACGTTCTGCCTGTCGTTCCCTTTCTTGTCTGTCAAGTTCGGCCTGTCGTTCGGCCTGTCGTTCTTGTCTCTCAAGCTCGTCTTTCTTTTCCTGTCTGTCAAGTTCGGCCTGTCGTTCTTGTCTCTCAAGCTCGTCTTTCTTATCTTGTCTGTCTCGTTCATCTTTCTCTTTCCGTTCTTGTCTGTCACGTTCGTCTTGTCGTTCCTGTCTCTCACGTTCGGCCTGTCGTTCTTGTCTGTCAAGCTCTTCTTTTCTCGTCTGTCGCTCTATGTCTTCCTTACGTTCTAACTCCTTGCGCTTAAGCAAACTTCGCGCTCTAACGCGTGCGTCTCGCTCTGTCTGTTCCTCGCTACCAGGAGTCTCAAAAGTTAATCTCTTCGTAGGAGATCCCCCTGTAGCCATGGTTAGTTTAGCAAAGCTTTATCACAAAAGTAAGTCTAACGCAGCTATAGCTAGAACACGCGGTGATGAAAGCGATGGATACAAAAATCCAGCAACCAGAAAATGCAGAAGAAAAATCCAAACGGTGTAGAACAAATCGCGTAGCCTACTTTATGGCTGCTTTTTGCGGTGAAACAAAGTGTTTCCCACAGCCGTGGCCTACTTTATCGGCTGCTTTTTGCGGTGAAACAGAGTGTCTCCCACAGCCTTGGTTAGGACAGAAGTCCTCGGACCCTTCCCCCCCAAAATTCCAACAAAGTCAAAATATGGAGAAAAATCCAAGTAAAACAAGACGGTAGAAATGTAACCTGTTACAGAATGCGAAACAACAATGTAGAGAAAACTGAGTAAAACGAATAACAAATCCGCTAACCCCGCTCAGCTCTCTGCAACGGAAAACTCTGAACGTATAACAACAAAGATTCACAAACAAAGGAAAGGGAGGTAATCACAGTTAGCGCATACAATAGCTCACAAATTACAATTTACATTTCCTGCAAGATGTGAATCGCTTAAGGTGTGGTATATGATCAAAACTATACAAAAAAGGGTAGCACCAAGCAGAAAATAAGTCGAGCACTGACGAGATTATCTGCTCTTAGTTATCCTTAATTGGTGGGTCTTTATCAGTTGGAAATTAACTGAGTAAATCCCGGCTTGGCCCCCATGTGTCACGTTTCAATATATCACTTAAGGTGATTATGAACCGGTTAATTACTACTAATTAACTAACCACACCACGATCCACTCTCGCAGTCATACAATTAAATAGAGTCAACAAAAGTATAAGTTTCAGACGCCTGTTTATGTATAAACTCGCCACCTCCCTCGAGCCTTCACTCAAAATATGTTCCTTTTACGTTCTCAACACGTAAAAAACCCGTGATCACTGACAAAAGGCCAGTAGTATATAGAAAATTATAGTAACACGCTGATCCCGTGTAAATACAGTCAAATGAGAATGTTCTGTTCAAAAAAAGCTCTAGTTCATGCAGGGGTCACACACCCCACGTTGTCACTACTCCAATGAAATCACAGATAAGAAAAGACAACGGTGGTCAACGGGGTGCGTAAGACACGGTGCACTTAGCTTTCTTTCTGTATGCTGGTTAGCCGGGTTGCTGGTTAGCCGGTTCGCTGGTTAGCCGGTCTGCTGGTTAGCCGGTCTGCTGGTTAGCCGGTTAGCGTAGCTTCCTCAGGTCCCAGCTCCAACGTCTGCAGCTAGCAGTGTCCCGCCAAAGGCAGCCGTGCAGCGGTTACAGGAACACGAAACGAACGAAGGCTGCAAACAGAAAGCATCAGTGCACTAAACATGTCAGCTACCCCTCACCCACCACCTTAAAACATGTCATCTTTAAATATCTCATCGAGCACGTGGGCCTGCACAAAACGGACTTTTTACAACAACAAAACAGCCATTTTCCGTCCTTCTCTCCCTATCTGCAAAAACCATATACAGATTAGTATTTTAGCGTCACAGAGAGTAAATTATGCGCTAACCTGGAAAGAACAACAGAGAGTATTTCATTCCACAAACACAGACTCATCAACAGCGTTAAATAATGATTTATTACCTCAAAAGCCTATGATTGTACTCTCAATGGAAGCAAAGTCCGCCTCCTCCCTGGAACAGCCTCTGTTCGTCAACAGTGACCAAAAACCTCCAGAACCCCTTGTCGAATCCTTATGCGAAAGCCATCGCCGACGAAGGAAAGTTGACGACTTGTCCTCAGCAAAATATGTGGCAGTGTGAAGGAAATAACCGGTGGAAGCTCCCCTAGAGTGCCGAATACAATATTCGGTGAAAAACCATCATACTCTAGAAACTGTGTATTAGATCCTTCCCCTTCTGCCGCTGGGTGTCAAGTGCCCCGTGCTTGTGTCTCAGACAGACAACCTAGCCAATAACACGTGACTGACCTTGTCACAAAACCAGTCCAGCTATACACAATTCTGCCTCCCAAGCAGAAAAAAGACACGAGAAACTTAATCCCTGAAAATCCCGTGCGCGCTGTCAGCGAAAAACCGTCAGCCCTATGACAGCAGAAACCTCCACTGTAAAACTCGTGCGCAGCAAACCCTCCGTGTTCATTGAGCACTGTCAGCAAACTCTGCTGTAGCCCAATATCACGTACAGTTGCTTTCTATCATAATCGACCAAGAACAGGCACTCCACTGAGTGACACTTTCTTGGTCTCTGTCACCCGATCGTGACACACGGAATATGCGCGATATAAGACTCATTGATTGATTGATTGAGAATTACCCCCTTATCCTTCCTTGATGCTAGTGAGGATACAAAATTTGAGTTGAAAAAAGGGTGCATGACAGTGGCTAATTTCGAAAATAACTCCGTCTGGTTTCTATGTGTTTTGGGAGAGTGACCTTTTCTTGCAAAACCTCTGCCAAATAATTATAATGAAAGCATATATAAAGTATAATGAAACTCAGCAACCATTCTCTGATTATTTTATTTTGGTGATGTCAACTTTGTTTACTGTTCTTTTCTCTTTTTGCAAGTTTTGTTCTTCTCATAAACTTGCATGTCAATTTATCAATCTTTTCAACAAATGATTATTCTTTTCATTTTAAGCCTGCCTTTGTAGCCTCCATGGTTCAAAATCTGTACTTAAATACATGAATAAATGTTAATATCAGAGTGGGTTTTTTCTGTTTCTCTCTAACGATCATATTGCTTGAACTTGCCATATAAAGTGTCTTGTGATCTGCTTGCATGCTGTGAATGTATTAAACTGTTTCTGTTCTCTCTGTCTGTCTGTTTGTATGTCTGTAGTACAGCTGAGATGGGAGGGATACAGAAGGGGAAAAGAACAGATAGTTTTAGGGCTCTGGTCAGTTTTTTTACCTTCTATTCCATTTTCTCTCTTCAATATCCCGGCTGATCTCTCTCTCTCTTTCTCTCTCTCTCTCTCTCTCTCTCTCTCTCTGTCTCTCTCTCTCTGTCTCGCTCTCTCTTGCTCTCTCTCTCTCTCTCTCACTCACTCTCTCTCTCCCTCTCTCTCTCTCTCTCTCTCTCTCTCTCTCTCTCTCTCTCTCTCTCTCTCTCTCTCTCTCTCTCTCACCCCACTTTCTCTCACTTTTTGTGTGCAAGGATATCTTGAGGAAAAGAAACCATAAGAAGTCAAGTCTTAAAGCTAGCCATGGACATACCTGAACTTTCTGTGTGAACTGCATGGGATCAGGAGACGCTGCTTACAGTCACAGGGTCACATGCTTTTGAAGGCCACTTCATGAAAGCCACTCATCCATAGCATTGACACCCTTCTTGAATTCACTGCCCCAGTTCTTTTAGGAGTTAACCCTTATTCATTCATCTAAAGTTGATGATTGTCACTGTGGTGAAGAAAGGTTAAGGACTACAGGTAGGAGTTTGCATAGATGCTAAGATGTGATTGTACAACCTCACACACACACACACATGCATGCACAGAGGCAGGCACACACACACACACACACACACACACACACACACACACACACACACACACACACACACACACTCAACACACACACACACACACTCAACACACACACACACTCAACACACACACACACACACACACACACACACACTAACACACATATACACACACACTCTCTCTCATCCTCCTTCTGCCTCCCCCCCCCCCCTGCCCTTGCACACACACACACACACAAGCATACACTCTCTCTCACTCTCTTTCTCCCTAAACACACACACACACACACACACACACACTAGCATACACTCTCTCTCACTCTCTTTCTCCCTAAACACACACACACACTAGCATACACTCTCTCTCACTCTCTTTCTCCCTAAACACACACACACACTAGCATACACTCTCTCTCACTCTCTTTCTCCCTAAACACACACACACACACACTAGCATACACTCTCTTTCTCCCTAAACACACACACACACACACACACACACACACACACACACACACATTCTCCTTGTGGACAGGAATCCCCTGCTAGCTGATACATATATGTCAAAGGTAAATGTCACAGCCAGTGTTTAAACACCTTAAAGGCACAGTAAGCCTCCCGTAAACCATCACAGAGCTCCCCGAACGTCTAAATACAGTACAAGCATACTTCCATTTGAACGCTCACCGAACGGGAACATCCTGGCTGCTTTCTGTCGAGCGTGAGACATTTTCAAAGAATTTATTTTCGTAGACTTGTTCCGTTAACAACAACGGCGCCTCGTTTTTGCGCTAGACCTAACTTTTAAAATCTAAATAATAAATTGACAGCTTGTTACACAAACATTCTTTAATCATAAAAGAATTCGTTTTTCATCAAGACAAGATCAGAACAATTCGAAGTTGTGAAAGTTTAAAAAAAGAAAAGCCCGGAAGCAGGGTCACGCAAGGGTCGTAGCAGACGACGGCCGGTTTATCAGTGCAAATCGCCGTTCCTCTCAACAGTCAAAAGCCATCGCTAGAGTTCTTGTGAACCACAGCCGTTGTTTCGTGCATAAAAAAAAACGTGCTATTGTAGATAAGCTCACGTCGAGTCGCATTCAAATGACTAACTATGACGACTGCATTGTGAAAAGGGAAAACTGGATCACACGGGTTCACGATGGCTCAGGGGTAAGATAAACCACGCAAAAATAAATTCTTTGAAAATTGTTCGCTCTTTACGGAGGGCACCTAGGATGTTCTCAATTGGTGAGTGTTTAAATGAAAGGGTGTTTGTACTGTGTGTAAAAGCCTGACCGTATCTGTGATGGTTTACGGGAGGCTTACTCTGCCTTTAAGGGGACAAGAAACTTGTACATGTACCTGCAACTTAGACAGGAAAAGTCTCACAATCTAGTTTTTTGTCAAGAAAATACCTGCACTTGGTCATTCCTCGCCTGGTTTGTGAATTCACGTGTGTTAGGACAGCTTTGAGGAAGCAGGACTTCAAAATAATGAGCTCTAACTACCATGGGTGTCGTGTGATAAGTCCGTTCTAACCTTTGTTGTGAATTCATGTGTGTGATGAAAGATTTGAGGAAGCAGTCAGCTTGAAAAAGATGTCCTCCGAGCAGTACACTGAAACCCCCCTTTTAAGACCTCAAAAACTCTAACAAAATCAGGTCTTAAAAAGGTGGGAGTCTTAAAATGGGGGTAGATTTAGAGAGGTTAAAATGGGGGTAGATTTAGAGAGGTTAAAATGGGGGTAGATTTAGAGAGGTTAAAATGGGGGTAAATTTAGAGAGGTTAAAATGGGGGTAGATTTACAGAGGTTAAAATGGGGGTAGATTTAGAGAGGTAGATTTACAGAGGTTAAAATGGGGGTAGATTTACAGAGGTTAAAATGGGGGTAGATTTACAAAGGTTAAAATGGGGGTAGATTTACAGAGGTTAAAATGGGGGTAGATTTAGAGAGGTTATGAACAGACAATCTGAAAAAGCAAGGTCTTAAAGTGGGGGAAGTCTTGAATTAGGGGGTCTTAAAAGGGGGGTTCCACTGTATGGCCAATTCAGTGGGAATCATCTGTGTGCAGTTACAATCACTGTAACGTTTTTCATCCCAAACTTTAAAGCTGTAGTTTGATGCTTTTACGCTTGACAGATGCCAGGGAGAGCGTAGGTAGTTACTATATGATGGGTAACTCATGGAAGTTTAGGCTAGTTGGAATTTTCAAGGCTGCGCGAAAAAGAAAAATAGACCAGAATCCATCAGTGCTTTCAGAGTGATTTTTTCCCTTCTTTTTCTCTTTTCGGTACCGAACAATGCAAGTAAGTGTACATGTTTATGCGGTAGGTTGCAAAAGTTACTGGTAGACATGTATACTCAAGTGAATATGACTGAATCAGATTTCTTGTTTTCTGTTAAAAATAGATGCATTCTCTATTCAATGGAGAGGAAGTTTTTCTCCCATTTTTCCCCATGAAACTAGTCTTGAGATCATAAAAAGTTCCCAAACGGTTGGACTGACTGTGCTGTGAAAGACTTTGTCTCTCTCAATCCATTCTTTTGATTTTCCCCCTCTCTATAGATGTCAGTGCTAGTGTCATCTGAATTCAACTTCGCTTGAATACGATATTGTTTAGTGACAGGAAGCTATTTGGATCAGATGTCGTCTGTATAATACGGCTACCCAGCTCAACAAACAGAATGTTTGTTGCCGAGTCCCTTGACCGGATTGGGCTGACAACAAGGGGCTGCTTGGTGCAAATGTTTGTGCCCTGGAATGATATTTTATAGAGCAAGCCCCATACTGTTCATGCTCATTGGGGAAAAAATCTTTGTGAGGTGATGTTGCATAGAAGGCATGTCTCAGGTAAAGTGACTTTCAAGCTTGTTTTTAATACTGTGCTTCAGGTCGAAAAAGTTTTTTGAATGGAAATGCATTTATTGAGTTTCTAACTGTTTGTACGAGAAGTTACTTAGAATGCAGGCTCACTAGATATTTGAAGTCTATATACTTGTACGAGAAGTTATTTAGAATGCAGGCTCACTAGATATTTGAAGTCTACTTGTACGAGATTAGTTACTTAGAATGGAGGCTCACTAGATATTTGAAGTCTACTTGTACGAGAAGTTATTTAGAATGCAGGCTCACTAGATATTTGAAGTCTACTTGTACGAGAAGTTATTTAAAATGCAGACTCACTTGATATTTGAAGTGTGCGTTTGTCGGTTCTCTCCCTCCTTGGATTGAATAAATCCCATTCTTCTCGTTCTCAGAGGAGGGAATTTTATTCTTTCACCGAAAATGTGTCAAGAGTCGCGCTTCACTGCTAACATGTGAACTGACGAGTGCAAAACCGCATGCATGCAACTTGTAATTACAGTGATCGAGGTGAAGTCTGATCTAAAGCAAACAAGTGGTGGAAATCATCTGGGTGAAAACACTTAGACTGGAGAGGGTGTGACTTCTCATGTTAGTGTGTCATCAGAGATTATGATTGAAGCGATCCCCAATGATCGAATATTCCGTTATGCTTGGAATAGACAGGTTACATTATCAGCTGCCGTCAAGTGTGAACGTTAAAAGTAAGTGTTAACAGAATGATTTTGTGTGCTTTTCTTATCTTGGAAGATATTTGTATATATCTCCTGCCCCCCTTACCTGAGCCATTGTAAAGCGCTTCCAGCTGTGGAGAAACGCTATATAAATGTTCTATTATTAATATTACGTATGTGTATCTTTGCAGCTGTAGTTGTAGGAGTTAACTGCTATTTCTTTTTCTTTTCTTATTTTTACTATTTGCTAACATGATTCCTCATGTGTGATCAGTTTTCTTTGATTCTGACTTTTCTTCTGTAGTGTTAACTCAGCAGAATAAGCGTGTGTTTCTTGTAACTCATAGAATTCAGACTGCCACTAGTAACTTCCCAGTGGCTACATTTTTCTTTATCTGATTTGAAAGGATTAGTTATGAATAAATTTGTTTTAAGACATCTGAGTGTTTCAAAAAACAATTTGCCTTAAAATAGCAGTACTGTGTTATCTAAGCCCATAGCCTGTCAATGTTTGAAATAAAACATTGGGATTGACAGCTTCCTGATTTCCTTGTGAACCCCTGTTTGCTTTTAGATTTGAAATGTTAACTTCTGTCTGTGGACTGTTTGAATGATTTAGCAGTTGCACTCTTTTGAAAATAGCCTAAATGTTTTTGTCTTTTCCAAATGTGTTAAACTTTCTCTCTGACATAGCAGTATGACTATAGTGATTGAATTACTTCCGATAAAAACATGGCTCCAGTGCATATGTTGATTTTGTGTGCCTATCTCACTTTCTGACCTGAGGCTAAGTTGGAAGTGACTAAACTAAAAATTCAACCAGGAAGTACAAAAGTTGGGTTTTATAAAGATTAAATTGAAAAGAGAAGACGGCAGGTGATTGTGGTTCTTCAGACTGTAGGGTCAGAGACTTGTTCCTTATTCAATGTTTTCGTTTAAAGAGAAAAAGTTTCTCTGACGTATTTATAGGCCTTGTTTTTGTGTTCAGTTGATGACAGGGTTAATGGCATAATTGTGCCTAAGTTACAAGTCAACAAGTCTGTGGCTACCTGTAAAAGCTCAGAGTAACACATACATTACACGTGGTTTGTGCTCAGGTGTGTTTTGATTAAGGTGTTTTAAAATGAAGGAGATCGAGTGTGAATTACAGGTACGGATTTGACGCTCAGTTGTGAGCAGCTGACCTTCAGCTCTGTTGAGGTAGTCTTACAGATTTGACAGACGGTATTTTGGAATCTTTGTTGAGTCTCGACTCTTTTGTGCCCCATTATACTGCCTTTCTTTCTTTGACTCTCTTCATCTCTTTTGAGAGGAGGTGTGTGGGTGAGTTGAGGGCTTTTCTGTCATTGTGATATATCAGCGCTGGTTGACTCAGTAGGTTTATCCAGTGGAATGTAGAGGTGTGTGTGTGAGTTGAGGGCTTTCTGTCATTGTGATATATCAGCGCTGGTTGACTCAGTAGGTTTATCCAGTGGAATGTAGAGGTGTGTGTGTGAGTTGAGGGCTTTCTGTCATTGTGATATATCAGCGCTGGTTGACCCAGTAGGTTTGTCCAGTGGAATGTAGAGGGGCGTACATAATAGTTTTTGTGTACTGGTCTCTGTCTGTCTCACTCTGCCTGCACTGTTTTGTGTGTGTGTGTGTGTGTGTGTGTGTGTGTGTGTGTGTGTGTGTGTGCGTGTTTGAGTGCGTGTATGTGTGCATGCATGCGTGTGTGAAGCTATAGCTGGCCTGAATACTTGTGTGTCTGTGTGCTTCTGTTGCAGTTTTTACTCTGTCCACATGTCTATCCGTCTGTCTAAATGACTTTCTATCTGTCTGTCACTGTGTAATGCATATGTGGGTGCTTGTATGTTTAAGGGGAACATTTTTGTGAATCCATGCTGTTGTCTAATTATTAAAGGTAGAACATATGCATTGTATGCGGCATCAGAAAGCATAATCTATTATTGGATCACTCTGTCCTGAAGCATAATTTATTATTGGATCACTCTGTCCTGAAGCATAATTTATTATCAGATCTCTCCATCCTGAAGCATAATCTATTATTGGATCTCTCCATCCTGAAGCATAATTTATTATTGGATCTCTCCATCCTGAAGCATAATTTATTATTGGATCTCTCCATCCTGAAGCATAATTTATTATTGGATCTCTCAGCTCAGTTGGTAGAGCACTGGACTTGTGATCGAAAGGTCGCAGGTTCGAATTCGGGCCGGGACGGACACGGGTCAACTTTATGTGCAGACCCAGAGACGGAAGCCATGTCCCACCCCCGTGTCATCACAATGGCACGTAAAAGACCTTGGTCATTCTGCCATAAGTGCAGGTGGCTGAATACACCTAAACACGCAGACACCTGGGTAGCGCGACTCCGTTGCTGCTAGCTTTCCACTGGGAGGAAGCGACCCGAATTTCCCAGCGATGGGACAATAAAGTAATGAAAATGAAAATGAAAATGAAAAGAAAATCCTGAAGCATAATTTATTATTGGATCTCTCCATCCTGAAGCATAATTTATTATTGGATCACTCTGTCCTGAAGCATAATGTATTATTGGATCTCTCCATCCTGAAGCATAATTTATTATTGGATCTCTCCATCCTGAAGCCTAATGTATTATTGGATCACTCTGTCCTGCAAATCACTTCATCCCAAACTTACTCTCCCCGTTTTTCTCCAAGCAGAAAACAGCCTTTCCAGGAGAGGTACGGGACCTGACCAAACGCATCCGCACCGTTCTCATGGCAACAGCTGCCATGAAAGAGAATGAGAACGACCCTGAACTTCTGGTCGACCTTCAGTACAGCCTAGCCAAGTCATACGCCTCCACCCCTGAGCTGAGAAAAACATGGCTGGAGGCCATGGCACATCAACACGTCCGATGGGAAAACTACTCAGAGGTCAGTTCAAGGATTGGATCACATGTTTATAAGTAAGGTCGATTAATCGCTTAAAAGGATTTGATGGAGAACAAAAATCTGTGTCTAATTGCCCCAAGAGGTATACAGTTTTGATTGGGGGTTGTAATTATGTCACCACGTACCAGGAATACTTAAAAATCTGTGTCTATAATTGCCCCAAGAGGTATACAGTTTTGATTGGGGGTTGTAATTATGTCACCACGTACCAGGAATACTTTAAAATCAGTGTTTGATTTGGCTTAGTTATTCAAATTTGAATTGGCTGTGTTTGAGTTACCTTTCGACACTATGATTTCTCTTTCGCTGCAGTCTTTGTTTTGATTTGTGTCCCACTGTTCACCCCTGAGAGAAGCAGCCTGCATTTCACATGCTGTTGCTAGAGGTACAGATTTGTCCCACTCATCACCCCTGAGAGAAGCAGCCTGCATTTCACATGCTGTTGCTAGAGGTACAGATTTGTCCCACTCATCACCCCTGAGAGAAGCAGCCTGCATTTCACATGCTGTTGCTAGAGGTACAGATTTGTCCCACTGCTCACCCCTGAGAGAAGCTGCCTGCATTTCACATGCTGTTGCTAGAGGTACAGATTTGTCCCACTGCTCACCCCTGAGAGAAGCTGCCTGCATTTCACATGCTGTTGCTAGAGGTACAGATTTGTCCCACTGTTTACCCCTGAGAGAAGCTGCCTGCATTTCACATGCTGTTGCTAGAGGTACAGATTTGTCCCACTGTTTACCCCTGAGAGAAGCAGCCTGCATTTCACATGCTGTTGCTAGAGGTACAGATTTGTCCCACTGCTCACCCCTGAGAGAAGCAGCCTGCATTTCACATGCTGTTGCTAGAGGTACAGATTTGTCCCACTCTTCACCCCTGAGAGAAGCAGCCTGCATTTCACATGCTGTTGCTAGAGGTACAGATTTGTACCACTTTTTACCCCTGAGAGAAGCAGCCTGCATTTCACATGCTGTTGCTAGAGGTACAGATTTGAACTTGCGCAAAGAGCTACAGAGTTTGGTTTGGGCTTTGAATTGATGAGTAAAGCCTTAGAATTAGAGATTCAAATCTAACGCTTCACTGACTTTTTCAGGCGGCACACTGTTACATCCACATTGCTGCCTTGATAGCAGAGTATCTCAAGAGGAGAGGTGAGTGCCTGGTTTATAACTCTGTTAGGGGTTCTGTGGACTGTGAAAGAGTTGTATTCCTTCAACTTGAGGCAAGCTGAGCTATGTATATACAGTGGAACCCCCTTTTTAAGACCCCAGTTTAAGACCCCAGTTTAAGACCCCCTCCCTGTTAAGACCCTCTTTTCTCAACCTTTCTCTTCATAACCTCTGTAATGTTAGCCCCAGTTTAAGACTCCCTCCTATTCAAGATCTGATTTTTTCCAATTTTTTTGAGGTCTTAGAAAAGGTGTTCCATTGTAGCTTGATGGAGACATGCCACAGGTGTCACAGGTGTCACATGGAATCATGAGGTGCAAGCAATGTGTTTTGGAACTGAGAAGATCATTTTTATGGCCTTTTTCTTTCAAATACATTGCAGATCAGAGCTCATTGTTAACTCTCTGGCGCCAACACAGTTTAATTCTTTACCGGTCATTCCTACTGAGCTATAAATACATCGTCAAGATTGCCTCACTTTCAAGGAAGACAACTCTTCCATGGGCTAGGAAAAAGAACGGACGAGAGTTATTTGAAAATGTAGTGCACTTGGCGGGTCCTTGTGAACACAGATGTGGTGAGAATCTGGATGTAATGCAGGGCAGAGATTTGGTACAGTCAAACCCCTCTCCCCCCGTCTTTTAACCCCTTCACTGCCCACCCCGTATGTAATACGTGGTCATTTTCAGTTTGTCTTACGCCCATAATCATACGTGGGATTTGTGTCAACAACATTTCAGGACATTTCTGAAAACTAAATGGGAGGTAACCACTGTCCAACAACTTGTAGGGTTTCTAAACACAGTTCTTTCCCATAGACCGTTCGGATAAGTTGCTAAAGTTGCTACCACGTGTTGAAAATGCTGTTATACTGTGGCAGTGAAGGGGTTAAGACCCCCGATTTAAGATTTCCCCCTTTTTAATACCTTGTTTTAACAAAAATTGTGTTCATACTATGTGTAAATTTACCTCCCATTTTAAGACTCCCTCCTCCTCTGATTTCTTTGGGTCTTTAAATGGGGGTTCCACTGTCCAGCTGTTGGTCTGTTGGCCACGAAAGGCCTCTGTATTTATTCACACAGTACGTACATGTTTCCACAACTGTATGTGCACCTTCTTTGGCCATTATTCTTTAGTGAGAAAACATTATTTTTGTGTATGACACATTTACTTTGTATCTTGTGTATGTGCAGTCATGACGTAGTGATGTAGGTGTATGTTGTAGCCTAGTGTTTTGTCAAGAGTGGAACCCCACTTTTAAGACTTTTGAAGAAAAATCAGGTCTTAAAAACGGAGAGAGTCTTCAAATGGTGGTACATGTAGATTTACATAAGTTACGAACAGAAAATCTGAAAAATGAGGGTCTTGAAAGAAAGAAGTTAATCTTAAAACTGAGGGTGACGGGCGTTGTGGCGGGGTGGTAAGACGTCGGCCTCCTAATCGGAAGGTCGAGGGTTCGAATCCCGGCCGCGGCCGCCTGGTGGGTTAAGTGTGGAGATTTTTCCGATCTCCCAGGTCAACTTATGTGCAGACCTGCTAGTGGCTTATCCCCCTTCGTGTGTACACGCAAGCACAAGACCAAGTGCGCACGGAAAAGATCCTGTAATCCATGTCAGAGTTTGGTGGGTTATAGAAACACGAAAATACCCAGCATGCTTTCTCCGAAAGCGGCATATGGCTGCCTAAATGGCGGGGTAAAAACGGTCATACACGTAAAATTCCACTCGTGCAAAAACACGAGTGTACGTGGGAGTTTCAGCCCACGAACGCAGAAGAAGAAGAAAAGTGAGGGTCTGAAAGTTAAAGGAGAGAAGTTGGTCTTAAAACGAAGGGTCTTAAAGGAGAGAAGTTGGTCTTAAAACGAAGGGTCTTAAAGGAGAGAAGTTGGTCTTAAAACGAAGGGTCTTGAAAGGGATGGAGTTCCACTGTAAACGTTTCTTTCTGGGTCTGCAACAAGGGTTTGTGAAGAATAGCTTGGGGTAAACTGGAAGGCGATAGACGGTTTGACTTCCACTTCTGCTCAGTTTGAGGGTAGACAGTTCAGACATACTGCTTGCTGCCGCGCGGGCAAAGAAAATGTTCCCTCTTTATTTTCAACGCGCTGGCGGCAAAACCCCTCACGCGGAGGTGTTTTCAGACAGGCCAGACACAGGTTGTCCCGGAGATGTAGAGGGGAATGTCATCCGGGTTGATTTTTTGGTCATTAAGTTTGTGTGTTAGACAGGAAGTAAGTATTTCACAATAACTAATCTTAAGTACGCTGATTGGAACCGAAAAATTGATAGAGAGCGGCGAAGCAGACGGTCCAGAAAGGGTACTCTTCGATGGCAAAGTGATGTTAACCCAGAAAGTTTACTTGGAGAGGGGTGATGCAAAAGGAAGAGGGGGGCGTAAGGGTGGGGGGGGGGGGGGGTAAAAGGGAGAGGGGCATTGGAGAGGAGTGTCTAATTTATAACGGGAAAAAAGTTGTGTTTGTTTTGAAAAGTTTGGAGGTACAGGTAGCAAATTATTTGAGAGCATTAAGATAAGCTGGTTTGTAACTGTGTATGTTTTGTTTGTCCTCTCGTAAAGGGAAACTTAAAGAAATTAAAAGCAGTAAGTTGTTTGTGAATGTCATTGTTAAAGTGAATTTATTTGTGTGCATTTTGGTTTAAGTCTCTTTACAAAGATGCTGCTCACAATATGTCAGGTTTTACACTGAATCATAATTTTAAAGGCATTGAAGAGTTGGTTTACACTGGAGAAATGTATGCACACAAATGTGCATGCATGGACAGAGGTCTTTCATCTGGAGAAAAAAATCCACACAATTGTCCATTTAAAAAATGAGATAAAATGTGACTTTCTCGTGGCAGTCATATTCTCAGGACCAAAAAGAGCTCTAAATATTCTTCTATTGTATGGTGGTTTCTTCATCAATTCTATGGCATTAATTGTCGACCTTTCTTGGTATTTCTGAGTGATATTGTGAGCAGTTTCCAGTATCTTTGGTTTCAATCATAAAAAGCATGATTTTTTTTCTCTGATTTTTTGGTGTTGTCAAATCACCTGTCAGTTTTTGAATTCATAGTTAGTGTGTTTTACGGTGCATGATTAATAAATCCGTTGTTTTCACCTATGTGACACACCCACAGGTCATAGTTCATGCTTGTTGGCCTCCGAGTGGGTAGGAAAATGGCCGCCGTGGCAGAGTTTGCTTTGAGCCTTTTGTCTCCCCTGACATGGGAAGTAACTCCATCAGTTTCAAACTTTAAGAAATCGTGGGAAAGTAACCACAGTGAGTTTTCTGAAATAATGAACGCTGAAGCTTTGCGGGAAACCAGTGGAAACAGAAACAAATATGTGTCATAAATATAACTTAGTGTAGTCAGCAGGCATTTTTCAGATGTTCGGAGATCTGTATTATTATATGGGTTCTCGAGTGGGCAATATTTGGCCTGTTCAGAGGTATTGGATACGTGAGATCATATGAAAACAAGGGATTGATCATCGTCACTCATGCTGTTCAGTTTTTGATGTTGTCAGTGTCAGTATATACAAGATTGCTGAATCTAAATATTTTGTGTGTGTTGTCTTGATCTATGATTGTATCTGCTGAAACTAAAACTTTGTTGTCCTGATAATGGTGGTAATGAGGTTCTGGAGAATGAATGGCACTGACTTGTGGACATTCTTAGCAGATAAATAATTAATGTATCTTAACTTTATGTTTATCATATTATTGTGACTGGTCAGTTGTGCATGCAGCATTGTGTTGGCTTATAATATGGATCCCTCCCTGTGAGCATTGCTGCCGAAACACTTTCTTTAAAAATGTGTGTGTGTGTGTGTGTGTGTGTGTGTGTGTGTGTGTGTGTGTGTGTGTGTGTGTGTGTGTGTGTGTGTGTGTGTGTGTGTTAGGAGGAAAAATAAAGAGAGAAGGTGAGACTTTGTCAGGGGTGTTATTTTCTCCCAAAATTTGCTTTCAGCCAAATACTTCTGCTCAGTTTTATCAATGTTTAATTCTAAGTAATCACCTTCAATATTTGCCTTTTTTCCTCCATCTTTGGCCTTTCATCAAATATAGAGTTTCTGCTTTTGTGGGATAAAATGGTCAGATACAGTACTGCTTTTAGATGAACTTATGCCGTGTATTCCAGAGCAAGTGCAGTTTCAAAGTTTGCAATTTTCTTACCATCTTTTTAGCGAATTGTTGAGGCTGAAACACCCACTGTGTTGTTGTTTTTTTTTTGTGTTTTTTTTCTTCAGCATTCAACAACATGTTGCTGTCTAACAGGATGGAATTTTAGCATGTTTAGCAGCCCTAAAAAAAAACAAATTGCATTGGCAATAAACCTGGAGAAAGTTGTGTCAGTCTGAAAAGTCTGTGCTTTTTAGCTGCTTACGAAAGAAAAATATTTTGACGCCTGAACTAGGAAAATGACTTGTTATTTGTTTGTTTGTTTGTTTGCTTAACGCCCAGCCGACCACGAAGGGCCATATCAGGGCGGAAAATGACTTGTTATACTCATCTGCTTTGTTACAAAAACAGATTTATTTGTACTGTTGAAAAGTAGAGCTCCGTAGT